>NC_139834.1:7605988-7855988 GCF_963691815.1 Echiichthys vipera
TCTATAGCTTTTTTAAACATTTTTCTGAAGGCTACAGTGAGATTCACAGAGGTTATGTCTCACTGCAGATGTAACGCTGGTCATGGTTATACTCTCATTTTATTCAGATTCTCACAAGATGGAGATGAGATTAGCTGGCAGCTGCTGATTAAAACAGATGATGCACACACACACACACACACACACACACACACACACACACACACACACACACACACACACACACACACACACACACGTACACACACGTACATTCACACATTCTTTCTCAGCCATAAACACACATGGCCTTGGAAGTCCATATTTCAGCTTTGGGTCTCTCCGGGGCACTGCAGCCTTTTAACGGCACGCAAATTTTAGAAATAAATCCTCCCTTTAACATGAAACTACTTCTTACTGGCAACCAACACAACTGTACATGTGTAACATGAGTGAATGGCTGTGTAATTCACTGCCAGTGCCAAACAAATGTTGGCCCCAAAATGGCTGTGCTTAACACTGTCCACCCACCACTCTCAGAAAACTGCAAAAAGAGCTGGAATGTAATCACACTGTTTGCCAAACAGATCAGCTCTGTGTGCACGCTGTTTCTGCTGCTGTTAACTTTAACGTGACAACTACTTGTCATTTGGCCTCAGCGGGACGAAAGAGAAGCTTGATCAAAATGACATTAGCTGCTCATGACTATAAATGTTGAATTTTACAGTGTGGTGAGCTGTAATATTTGTATCCACTGTCCGTTTCTCCTAAAGACAAACCTTTTCCTCTAACAGGTAAAAAAAAAATCCACCAAATTGAGTTGTACATGAACCTCATTAACTATTATTATTATTATTTTTATTGCCTCATGTAGCTGAAGTGTTTGCGAGTGGACGACCTACAGTGCAGCATATTGTAGAATCACAGGGTCAGAATGTGATCCGTCAGTAGGGAGCAGCTTTTGGGCAGAAATATTCTTTCCTAGATATTACAATAATTAATTTTGCTCCATTTCTTGCTCATTGTCGCAGCATGTTGACGTGTTGATTCAGTGCCCACATCAACAGGTGTCTATTTTTGTCACGCACACATGGTCATGGGGAGCTGCTAGCATGGTGGCTCCCAGCCTCTTTTCTTTTTCCTTCTAAGAATGAACAGCCCTTTAATCTAAAGCAGTAATTAAGGTGGAAGATTTGAGGTGGTCACTCTGACATAATCAGGGTTGTCAAAGGGTGACCAGACATCCTTTTCAAATGAGGACTGATTTTACTCCTGGCATCCCATTAGGGAAAGTCTTTGTCCTAATAATGAGACATTGTGCATGTGTTAATGAGGCAGAATTATATATCAGGACCACAGAGAGGTTAGATCAGTGATGGCTTTATCTGACATCAATCGTGAGAGAAAGCGTAGCAGCAGCCTCCATGTTGCTATATTAGCTGCTTAATTACAATGGCAGCTATAAATACATGGAATTAAGATGATGAACTGGGCAACACTGCTGTCTCAAATCTGTTAAGTTTGACCTTATTCTGTCCAGACAACAGCTGCGATAAAAAGTGCTAATTTACAAGCACAGGGTATACCCTTGACACAGTTTCTGACAAAGAGGCAACCCCTGGGGCTGAAAAATATAGCCAGTGATGGAGTGCCAGAAACTTCAGTTCCTCGAATGGCCATGTGAGGCTAGCTCCAAGAGCGAGTGAATCCTGTTTCACGTTAAAAATTAATACTAATTTACTAACTAATTTCTCAACAACCATCCTTCATTAGGCCCGCCTCATTACCTGTTTGGATTAGTCTGTTTTTATACTTTCACTGTTTTAATTTTTTAGTTGCCACATGTTAAGTCTTATTTAGTCTGATATTCTTTATATCAGATTAATCCAATTATTTATTAATCATACATCTGTAGAATCATAAATACCCGCCCACTGTAGCCCATTTTTGTTGCCAAAGCTGTGGTTGTTTTGTGTTATCAAATCTGATATTTGCTGGATAGATAGATACCTGTGGTCCTTTTTACAGTAGATGCATACATAGCACAAACAAGTAAGACAGAATTATACATTATACAAAGAGACAAATGATTTTGGGGCTGTAGAAACAAGCACTCATGCTTAAAAAAATGGGCCTTTCAGGGGCGGCTGGTGGCACAGTGGTTAGAGCAGGTGCCCCATGTAAAGAGGCTGAAGGTCCTCGAGGCAGCGCCCCCCCCCCACACACACACACACACTCTGACTCACCCCATTTCCTGTCTGTGCTATATAAAAATAAATAAAAGGCTTGAATACAGCCCAAAAAAAAAATCAAAAGAAAAAATGGGCCTTTCTGCACATGGGTACACCTGTGTTCAGAAGGAAGGGGGTGAAGTGCTGTCGGAGTGGATGATCTGGGTCATGTGTGATAATGAGTGTTTTCGGGATCAGGGATGAGGTGACACAATCGGATACTTTTGGGGTTAGGAATACCAATGAGTTTTATGGCTGAATGAGTTATCTTTAAGAGTTTATTCTTAGTGGTGAATGTAAGCATGTAAAAAAAAAAAGAAATGGCAACATACAGCAGACCTGGCTCCACAATGCTGGCTCCACAAAGGAGTCGAGGAGGAGGTTTGACAGACAGGTCATCTAGTTTATAGATGGCTGTAATTCTCTGCTGACAATGACTGTAAATGTCCATGGACTCTTGTTAAAATCTTTAATATGATAAAAGCGTTTCTAAGCATTCTAACTGTATTGATTGAATCTTTTTCTTGAACAAGGAAGGTCGTTGAGCGTGATCTCGTTTACAAGGACGCCCTGATTACAGTACATATAGAGCAATAAAGGTCCATAAAAGATTATACAACGGACCAAGGACATCATCAATTCAAAGAAAACATGCATCCACACTGCTCTTTGTCACTCAAAAGAGATTTAAATCAAATAAAAGAGAGAAGCTTGTCTCATTTTACATGCTCCTGCAGATTCTGCCCTCAGTTGAACAGGAGGGGGGGCCAAACATGACCGATGCAGATTTGTCCGGTTTCCAAGCTACTTACATAAAGTCAGGGGCCCATAAAATACTGCTTTGAAACCAAATGATCACAGAGAGATGCTAAATGACCACAAGTATACACAAAATGATTACAAAGAGACAAAAACTGATAGGGATGCAAAACGAACTTGGGTGTCTTGCTCCTACATACACAAAGTGGGGGGCCTCTTACATGACATTGTCTCATAATCAGCCCATGGACCTGGTGCAGTGTGAAAAGGATCTGTAAATCGTTCAAAAGACATGTAAGATACCCAGGTGGTTTGCCAAAGAAACAAATAAATAGAATGCCGTTGCTTCCCAACTTTTTCCTATTTCTGGTACATTAAAGGGAACTCTGGTTTTCAGTAACTTTTGTTTAGTAACTAATGTGATTATACATTAAATCAAATCATATAACCGACTGTGGAATGCTGAGGAGAGCTGCGCCCCTGAGTCATAAATATAAATGCTAAATTAAACCTCATTCTGTTAAAATAGCTCGGAAGTAAAATTTAAGGAGGAGCCGCGTGAGATTGAAACAAAACAGCTCATTTAATAAATTAAGCCAAAAGACGTGACTCCTTAAAGAGGAAAACTCTTCAGCTTTATTCCGCCCCAGCCTCTAGTTTTTCAGTTATTTCTTCAGGCCGTATAGTTTTACATCCAAACTGAATGAAGTGATAAATTCTCATCAGTGACTGTGGCTCATTAGTACAGTATAATTACAACACGATCCATCTCACTGCAGTTCCTTATTGTGGCCACTGTCTCCCGGCTCCTCACTAATGGGAGCTTACAGGAGACTACGTGTGCTTTTGTGTGTGAGCTTTAGAGTGCACAGAACAAATTACCACCTCTAATTGTACTCCCTCGATTTGTATTCTGTCAGCAAGCATCCTATTAATTACACTCCAAGTAAAGGATTTACAATAATGGTTTTTGATAAGGTGCCGATATTAATAGCATATCACAGCTGATAAAGAAACTGTAAAGCCAAGCGACAAGTTCAATCAGAATCAGAAATACTTTAATAATCCCAGGGGGAAATGGTTTAATAATTGTCATGGTCATTTCCATTTTTATCATTATGATTTATATGTGAGGCATATCAAATTTTGTTATTCTGTTGTTCTTACTTTTAATATAGCAAACAATACTTTAAAGCAATTCTTACCTTTCTGGCATAAAAATTTGAACATGAACAACTCCTCCTCCCTCCAAAGTCCCGCCCTCTTCAGACCGAATAAAATGATTGGTCAGACTTTTATCAGAATGATGTGAGAATTGAATATTGATGAGTTTTAACACCTGGTGGATTTCTTTTACATGCTTGTGTGCCATACGCTTATTAGGAGCATTTTAAGATTACAAAAGAGAAGTGTAAAAATGCCAGAAAGGTAAGAATTGCTTTAATAGGCGTTATATAGGTGGATATATTTATTTGAAGGAGAGAATGAAACAAAAAAAAAAGCAAGCTTGTGCCTCATTTAGCTTTGTGCTGTCTCTTTTTTCTCTCTCTGCCTCCAGTCTTTCCTCCTTTGTTCCATTCTCATTTCTCCCTCTTCCTCCCAATGGACTCCTCCGTCACAGTCGCCGTCCTCTCCCTGATGTGCCATTTTAACTGTTACAATATAAATGTTCAGCCACTCAGACACAGCTCAGTCTTAACCACGCCGCAGTCCCACACAAACACCGGAGGAGTGTATAGTTTCCTGGAGCCGAAGAACAGTGTGAATCAATATTTGCACCGTACCCCCCCAACTATTTTTCTCACCTCTTGTGCTTTGAAGTTTTCATTCTTTTTAGTCATTTCGTGTTCTCTTTGCAGGGAGAGATGGTAGTGAGTGGTAAAGTGGGTCACCCCCTCTCCTATAGTTGAGGAAAGAGTCGCTCTGCGGTGTAAGGCTGTTTGCTGCCTTAGGCACCAACATGACAGCAGAGGCAAGCCGATGGACTTAAAGGGGTAATCGAGCGCTGGAGAACCTACCTTGGCGTAAATGCTGTAGTCACAGTTCCCCGAGGAATGAAGCAGTAAATATGACAATACAACAGTCCAGTTTTTTTTACTTTGGTCTGTTGTTTTTGAAACCCATACACATGCAGTAAAAGAGATGAACATAAACTTAAAGATTAAATTGGACATTAAGAATAGAATAAAACAAATGATTCTGTCTCATTGTCGTGTTCTTCACAGATGAGAAGCCACTAAGGGCTCTTGTCTCTGTTGCATTACAAGCTCTTCCTAGATGCTAGCTGCGCCTAATCAGCATGTTTGAATCTGTGAAGACAACATGACCCTCTCACTGTGTTGAATGAGGCGTGTGTGTGTGTATAAGCATCCAGTGTGGTTCCGTAGTGACAGTGATAATGCTGTCCAATGGGGATAACCAAAGACTAATTTGCATCAGAAATTGAGGGGAAAAACACTTTCTCTTATCCAGTAAACTGCTCCAAAACCTGAGTTACGACGGTAAGAGCTCAGCCTCATTTTGTTCCAACCAATGCGGCTCTGCCAGATATGATTTGTAGCTTAACGTTCAGACTCCCCTGTGTCTTTTAAAGACCCTTTAACAACTTCTACAGTTGAGGTGAGGGGGTCTCATCTTGATCTTGTTACCAGCGAAACCGTTCTGCAGCTGCACCAGTGCTTGGTTGTTCCTTATCTGTGGTGTATGCCAAGACAAGATCTGCAATTCTTTCCTACAGTATTTCAACTTTGTGACGTTGTGTGTGTGCATGCAGTTGGCATTCCTATATTCATAAGGACCAAATGTTCTCACAAGGGTAGAAAAATTCCTCTATGCAAGCCCGTCCAGTTTCCCAGTCCTCACTTCCATGAAGGCTGTTGTGGGGTTAGAGTATGGGTTTGGGATCAGAAGTAGTTCTTGTATGAGCTGAGTGTAAGGGTTAATGTAAGTCTTACATTAACCCTTACACTCATCTTACATTGTAAGATATGTAGTGTTAGAGGGTACAAGTTAGGGTTATGCAATGACTGTACCAAAAAAAAGTCAGAATCTCTCTTTTCATTCAAGGCAACTACTATGGGACCCCTAAGCCCCCTGCGGAGCCCAGCCCTGTGCAGCCGGACTTGGTGGACCAGGTTCTGTTTGATGAGGAATTTGACACGGAGGTCCAGCGAAAACGCACAACCTCTGTCAGTAAGATGGACAGAAAAGACAGCGCTGCACCAGAGGAGGAAGATGAAGAAGAGAGGCCTCCTATGGTCAATGGCCTAGCTGGTGAGAGACGCGATTGCCTGTTTTCTATGACTGCTTTTGATATTTTTTACAGCTAGTTGCAATGCAGCTTTTTTTCTCTCCTCATTTTTTTCTCCAAGCAAACAGTGTGAGGATGTAGCTGTTCTGCATGCAAGGTCGGCACTAAATCACAGCACTGTAAAGACAAGAAGTAGTAAAAGTCAGGCTGAGATCGATAGAAACTATCCCTCAGATAGAGAAGACAGACTTTGTCCTTGCGTGATTCCCCTACAACAATGTCCTCACATGGCTCATGGCACAAACAAAATCATAACAGGTTTCAGCTAATGGCGAGTGGTCCTAATGGGAAAGTAGTTGGGAAACCTGCTGCCTAATGCTCAGAATTATGTGCCAACATGTTAGATTATTACCATTGATATGAAATAGTTTTTCCTCATCATACGATTCACGATCTTAAACCAGCCAACAAACACACAAAGGAGCATCTTCTGTCCCAGCTGGAGCAGATACCGTCAGCTGTTCTGTCCTGTGTCCTAGCTTCAATGACGGGCTTCGGACCAGTCTCAAACACACCCTGGCCTGGTGCTGTATGGCACTGCCACTTCAGAATGCTCGCCAAGTGAGCCAGTCTGCACAAAAAAGACCAAGTGCTGCAAAAACAGCCAAATAACAGCTCAAACGGCTAATTAACATTGCATATTGAATTGCTTTGCCAGTGTTGTTATTTGGTGTATTATTGATTCTTTAGAATACCTAGCCAGATATCATGTGACGATATTTGCAGACCAAATACCATAGTTTAATTAACCATTCTGTACAGAGAATAACTCACACCAACCACACCAAGAGAGTATAGAGCAATACAATCGAGAGGAAGGTTGTTCTCTTTGTGAGGAAAATAAGAACTTTCTTGCCATCGCCATGTTATTGCTTGTTATTGCATACATATTTAAAACAGATAGTCTCATTAAGATGAGGATCTCTTTTTTCAGGAGAGACCTGTGTACAAAATCAACATATACAATTTAAATACAAAGACAATTTAAGGACAAATAATCATTTTCACAATTAAAAAAAGGATTTACAAGTGCGATTGCACTAAATTCTTTGAAAATGTCATATTTTTTGGAGCTCATTCCATTTGTGTGCGGCGTAAAAAAAATGTTCCAACTTCTGTGTGAACAAGAGGTACAGCTGATGTTAAAATGTCCTGTAACCTGACAGTGTAAGTTATGTATTTCAGTGTAACCAGAGAAAAGATTTTGCATGAATAAGCATCTTACAAAGCTGCTCCCTTGTGTTTGTTAAGGAAGGCCATCCCACCTTATCGTATTAGATGCAATGGTGCGTGAGAAATTTATCACCTGTGCTGAAGTGCAGCGCACTGTGATACACAGCACCGAGAGGCTTCAAGCTGCAGGGAGAAGCATGCATATAAACAATATTGCCACAATCAAGTGAAGACAGAATTATCGATTGTACAATGGTCTTTCGACTAGCAGAGGAGAAACAAGATTTGCTTCTACGCAGAAATCCAATGTTGACCTTCATTTTACTTGAGAGGTGCTCAACATGGATCTTCAAAGTGAGTCTGGCATCCAGCCACAGGCCCATGTATTTATAACAGTTTGAATAACAGAACCTTGAAGAGTTTGAATACTAGCAGCAGGCTGTAAAATCTTAGGGTGACTTAGAGTAGGGGACTGTTTTTTATACCAAAGACCCCTTAACTGAGAGAGAGACTGAGCAGGGATCCCTACTACTGTATACAAGTTAGTTGCATATTAAACTGCGCCTACAATAACGTGTAGGGCGGCCTAAAGCCCATACACATACCCTTTTTGTGGTGCATACAATAATTATTCACACCATTCTTAAATTTATATATAAAGGCACAGTGAATCCTTAAGCTTAACTGTATCTGGATAGCTTCCTCACCTATAGGCAGGTAAACCTGTCATCAATGTTGTGAAAATTAGATGTTTGTTTGTTTTTCACATAAAGGCTGACTTATCTTTGGTAATAATATGTGGAATAAATGTTAATGTACTGTATACTTTCAGACATATTTACACTTTTGAATGAAAAACACACTCTGAATTTCAGAATTTAAATATATATATATATATTGTAGTATATCTCGCAGAAATGTCGCTTCCTTGGCATTTGTGTTGGAATGCATGACCACACACCCAACTGGAACATAAAGGCTAATTCAATTCATAACAAACTATTGTAATGAACCCTTTCTAGCATCCACGGGAGAAAGGGGAAAGCATCCTCACACTGTGAGATGTGGTTACATGTTAAGGGAGGGAGGAAAAGTTAGAAAGAAAAAAAAAGATCAGTGAGTGTGTAACTGCTCATCACACATCCAAGAACAAAAAAGGAAGAAACATTGTCAGAAACACATCATCTCTGTGGCCCTAGGCAGTAATGATGGCAGTGCAGAGCCCAGCTATGAAAAAAAAACAATGAAAACTCATCGTAGATGGATGTCACTTCTAATTCTGTAGATCATGAGTTGTCTCGTATCAAATGCAGTGTATTATATCCCTGGCAGCATGTGGATGGATTGGATTGCTAAATCGGTGAGGATGAATGTTAATATAGGCAGAGGAAGACATATTTCTTTGCCTTGAAGGCAGTTTAATATTGGTTGCGCGTTATTGTTAACACACATTTTTCTTTTGTGCCCTGTTAGCATTCTAGTGCGTGCCCACATCTGCAACAGCCCAGTTAATATATATCTCTACAAGGGCTGAATACTGCTGTAGCCTAGAGCAAATGTCTGTATGAAGTCAATTATTCTGACTTCATAAGTGCAGAAACCCCTCCATGGTTTCATGATGAAAAAAGAGGCCCCAATTTCGACATAAAAAAAGCTCTTGGCTTCTTGCAGTCAACAGCTGTCACTTTCCATCCCCACCATTCAATTAACCCAGCCAAACACACTGAGCATTCAATGCCACGGTGAAGCTAGGTCATCCACAGCCAGATGAAAACCTGCAGATAAGAGCCTCACACAGACAGGCACACACACGCGTCAAGATTAGGCAAATACACACGCACACATACACACATGCAGCAGCCTGTGTGATGCTAATAGAGTTGTGATGTGGTGCTCGCGGCTGGGATGAAGCATTGGTCAGCTCTTGCCTCTGCCTGGGAGGCAGTTCCATGTACATCGCTACTGACATGCAAATCCTATGGCAACTGCTTCCGTCCTCTCTCTCTCTCTGTACTCTCTCTGTCTTTCTCTCTCTCTCTCTCTCTCTCTCTCTCTCTCTCTCTCTCTCTCTCTCTCTCTCTCTCTCTCTCTCTCTCTTTCTCTCTCTCTCTCTCTGCCCCTTCCTCACTTGTGGATGTAACCGTCCATCGAGTTTACCAGAGGAAGATCAACTCGAGCGACAGCAGCAGCGGGGGAGAGATGCAAGGAGCCCAGAGGAGCTCCAATGGCGCCACATTCTCACCCCCTGTCTCTTTCTCTTTCTACCATATCCTGTACCCTTACTCTCAACCCATCCCTCTGTCTGTCTCCATGCCCGTGTTCCTCTCGCCATGCCGGACAGCAGAGCACAAAGACAAGGCGGAGTGGAGGAAGACAGTGCCCAGCTACAACCAGTCAGCCGCGGCTATGGACTTGCGTGTGTGGAACACACAGGATGAAAGTCAGGAGTCCTTGCCTAAAAGTTGGGAGATGGCCTACACTGAGACCGGCATGGTCTATTTCATAGAGTAAGTATCTTTCGTTTTGGTCCCATTACTCTCCCATTACATGTACATTGTGCTACTCCCATATCCAGTACTTTCCCAATTCATTTCTTTACTGCCGTAGTGAGCCAAAAGTGTTGGTGGCACTGATTCTCCCCATTCAGCACACTCCTCCATATGATATGAAACCAGGTGTTGGACATGGAAGCTATCTGTGGTCTCAACAATGTTGTTGTTGTTGTTGTTGTTGTTATTCTCAATGAAGTTTTTCTTTTTTCCCCCTGTGTTTGATGTCAGATTTGTTGGCTGGTGCTAAAAGCAGCAGGCCCGCATTGTTTACCTGGCCCGTTAGCGTGGCAAGCAGTCAGTGTGGAAGCGGTGACGGAGCCAGGTGCTGCTGCAGCTCGCTGCTAAATCAATAGCTCATTCTGCCAGTCAGAGAAAGAACACACTCAAATAAAGCTTGCCACCCCTGACCTGCTCTATCCGTTCTGCTCCTTATGATCTCTGCAGCTGCTCACTTTTTCTTTCTCTGCTCTATACAGTATGCATTCCTCATTCTTTACCTTTGCCATTCTCTCACTTTCTCCCTCTCTCTCTTTCTCTTCCTTTTGCATCAAAGGGTCTTCTGAGCTCTACCAAAGGCTTCTTTAATAAGCTATTCTATCCCAAAAGATTTGACGTTAGCAACTGTTATCGAGGGGCGTTGAGCTCTGTTTGTTTGTGAGAGCTGGTGGAATAGCTCCTGGGTCAAGTGACTCCTGACAGTTGCCGGTGCTAATTGCTTTGTTGTTCTAAAAAAAATGTTTCTGTATCTAAAGCCATGTCTCCTCTTTGTGCTTCAGTCACAACAGCAAGACCACTACCTGGCTGGACCCCCGCCTTGCCAAGAAGGCAAAGCCTCCTGAGAAATGCGAGGAAGGAGGTGAGACACTGCAGAAGTTGGTATGGTAGTGACATTTGCATTGGCACATACACCCCACTCTTCTCCATACCCAAACACACATCCCAACTCCCTGCTGCATAGAGCAGCGTGTGCATAGAGCAGCGTGTGCATGAGCCGCGTCCCTGCCTTTCTGAAGTGTGCGCCGGCTAACAGACGGCGATTGAACAGCTGAGCAGGCCTGGTCACAGTCATGACGGTGACACAGCACAAACCTCCAGTCTCCAGCCTGCCCCGTCTCCTCCTAATGGCTTCTGGGACACATGCGGGGAGCTCATCAGTGCAGCATCTCTCAAAAGACAATTTCCTATGGCCCCTCTTGCGTTAACATCTCCTCTGAGCTGCTTGTGTTTGTCACACAGCAGCAGAGGCTCAATATGTTGCACACATATACACTGCTGGAGAGAAAGGCTATTATTTTCCAGGGAGTCTTTGTAAGAACTCCGTATTTCTTCTTTCTCTCCCTTACTCCTCCACAGTGTGTATTAAGCCCTAAACACACAGTGACAAATAAAAGTTGTCTTCCTGTTCTCCAGGTGTAGGTAAGCGTGCTGTGAAGCTGCCAGTCAAAGCACAACGCCTCATTGCGTGTGTCCAATTTTCCATGTGGTGCCTCAGCGGTATCTAAAGTGGTTCACGTCTGCCTTCTCCCTGTCTGTTCTCTCACCAGAGCTGCCCTACGGCTGGGAGAAGATTGAGGACCCCCAGTACGGCACCTACTACGTAGAGTGAGTACACTTTTCACCCCCGAGGGGGATGCTGCTGCGAATTGTGGTGGATGTAGAGGATTTGGCTGACTGCTCGTTCATATTCAGTCCCTTTGTTTCTTTGATGAATTGGCAGTAGAAAGGTACAACTCAATTCTGTGTACCTGTGTGGGTCTTCTGAGGCTGTGTCTGTGTGCTTGATTTCTCAAACTACACTTTTCTGAATGACTCATGTGTTAATAATAATGTGTTAATAATAATAATAATAATAATAATAACAGCTAGAATTTTAATAGTGTCTTTTAATGGACCTAAGGTACTTTACTTAGTATATGAGGGCAGAAACCAGTGGTGGAGGAAAAATGTGAAAACTGTGACATTTCCTCTGACAATAATCATGATATCAACATCTCATATCATCCCTAGTTACATTCAATCATCGTTAGAAACAATTTGTACACAAACAAGGAATATATATTCACATCTTCCAGAGGTATGGAGGTATTAAATGTGTGAATCTCAGGGGACCCGTGGATTATGTGATAGTGGCGTATGCTATTGTCCGTACGGTAGTTTCCCACAGTCCTGCAGAAAGCAATTATGTCAGTCCAGATAACACTGGTGTTTGTGTGTGTGTGTGTGTGTGTGTGTGTGTGTGTGTGTGTGTGTGTGTGTGTGTGTGTGTGTGTGTGTGTGTGTGTGTGTGTGTGTGTGTGTGTGTGTGTGTGTGTGTGTGTGTGTGTGTGTGTGTGTGTGTGTGTGTGTGTGTGTGTGTGTGTGTGTGTGTGTGTGTGTGTGTGTGTGTGTGTGTGTGTGTGTGTGTGTGTGTGTGTGTGTGTGTGTGTGTGAAAATACACTGAAGACAGACAATGGAGGTTCAGAGTCCATGAGAGGGAAACAAGGGTGAGATTCCATTCTGATCAAGAGTGTAAACAAGAGCACAATGTTCCATTTTAGTCCCATTACCGTGGTCAAAGAGGGAGAGACCTGCAGGCAGGAGGAGGGGGAATCAGTGTGCCTGTTTATGCAAGAGGGTCATTGAGAGGCTGGCTCTCTTCTGCCCCTGTCTCTCTGCATCGCAAATTTTGTTGTGAATGAAGGACCAAATGCAAGGTGACGCAAAGTCTCATTATTTCTTCAACTGCCAAACAAATCATGAGCTGTGGCAATCAAGGCTCAAGACACATGGAAATAAAAGAGTGGAAATGAAAGAGAGGGGAATGTTTATCTCTGCAGACTTAATAGGGAGGCTTTCTCTGTGCATGAGTCATACGCAGCCAGAGCACGCACACACATACCATCAGTGTCCCAGCATGTGGCTGATTCACTGTGCAGCATCAATGCATTTCGCCTTCCCAAGGTACTGTCATGACCGGGATTTACAACTGTTCACACTCATTAAGCAGATGAGCTACCTCTCTCTATTACCATCTAACCATGGAGAGACAATTCATCCAGTGAGGAAATGCTTCAGCACACAGGTGTGACCTACAAATCTTTAATTGTTTTTAAATTGAGTTTGGTGTAAATTCCCTATAGTTTATATTCAGTTGATTAAAGGTCCCATATTGTAAAAAGTGAGAGTGAAAGTGAGTCATGTTTGATTATAAAGCAGGTCCAGTCTCTATATTAATACTGTGAAAGTATCAAAACACTCAATCCACAGAGAAATGCGCACAGCCTGTATTCAGAAACTGTGTCTTTAAATGAGCCGCCAGGACTTCTGCACAGTTATGTCACAACTACACTATATTTAGGTAGAAAGTAGAGCTGCAGTGATTAGTCGACTATGTGATTTTTCACGCAAAAACAGCAGAAAAAGCTTTTTTTTCAGCCTCGCAGATATGGAGATTTCCTGTTTTTTAATTTTATATCATATTAAACCTAATATGTTGTTTTTTTTGACCGACACAACAACACATATAAAGACATCACTTTTGTCTTTGAGGGACATTTTATAGACCAAACAATTTATCGCTTAATTGAGAAAATAACCAGCAGATTAATCAGTACTGAAAATGATTGTAAAGAGACAGGCGCTAAAACAAAGTGTTTCAAACAGAGGGTGATCTCTTTAAACAGAGTCTGCACTCAAACCGAGAATCTGTAGGCAACGGGACAAGATTTGGGTAATGGAAGCGTTCTGGTTTCCTTTTGTAGTCTGAGTAATTTTGTCACGTTTGAGCAGGCTTCGGTTGCATGCAGGTAAACAGTTGTGTGGAGCGCAAACAAGGCCATACAATCACCCATCAGCTATTGTCCAAAGATGATTTATCTTATCATTTATCTGATTCATATGAAGATGTAACTATAATTATAATAATAATGATACCTTTATTTATATAGCACCTTTAAAAACGTCAAATCCAAAATAGAAGTATGAACCTGACAATGTGTATAATATGGGTCCTTTAAGAAGAAGGCCGTCACTGGGGCATGTAATACAGGGCACATTGTCGTTTACAACTATCTACGGTTTCTTTAATCTTTTGATCCTGCGATTACAATGCATCCATCAGCTGCTGATCCCATAATGGCTATCACAGCTAATGCTGTTGCTGCTGATCCTCTCTATCCATTTCTCTTTGCTTTCACTATTCACTGGGAGTGTCTTATTTAGTCTAGACATGCGCTCAATCCATCTGTGTTACACTTGACACTGACAAGTTTGCGTTTGTGGTTGTATGCTCGATGACATGCTGTCTGCCCATCCTAGGTTATGTCACACCCAGCACTGACTGTCAAATCACAGGTTTGCATGACAGGCAAAGAAAAGTATCAGGAGTGTGGGGCCAAGCTGTGAGGCCACAAGAACACAAAAGAAGAAACAGTAGCTCACACAGTCAGACTGTGTGTAGTCCACTGATGTAGGTAACTCCATGAATAAAACTAGTCGGTGTGTGATGAGCTGTGTGCCAACAAAAAGAGGACGGAAAGTTACCTACGCGCAGTAAAGCCTTATCTAACAATGTTGATACTCTTTAGATTTCCTCCTCATCTAATGTTGTTATCTCTCTTGTGCAGCCACATCAACCAGAAGACCCAGTTTGAGAATCCAGTACAGGAAGCTAAGAGAAAGTTGAGCGTCGACGCGCCCTCCGTGGTGCTGCCGCCAGCAGCCACACCCTCAGGTAACTGCACCCACAGTCAAGCCCTCTGGGCTGCACAAGAGACTGCATGAGTGTCATTTACATTCAGTTACAAGTGAGGAGAGATCTGCAATGGAGAGCGATCATTCTTGTCACGGCTAATTTATTTTTCTCCTGCATGTTATGTAAACAAGTGACATTGGGGAGAGAGTGTAGCAGGGAGAAAATGTCACTTCGGCAAATTAAATTTGATTCCGGCTTGATAAATATGTTTACAATCAGGCAGAACTCAACATTATAGACGTTGGCGTTGGGGAGTTACACTGCTCTTTAGTCAGTTGTGCAATGTTCACATTAAATGTCACGGTTAGATTGATGGGCAGGAAGTTTTATTCTAGCTGATCATCAGGGAAATAGACAGGAAGTGAGAACATTTGCTCTAAATTGCATCCTGGAATTTGAGAGAAAGAGAGAGGGAGAACAAAGTTATGAGCACATGAGGAGTGCGTGTTTCAGTCTTTGACTCATTTAGACACATCCATGGTCCCTAGAGGATGAATGCTACTGACTTTCGTGCCCTCACGACTTTTGCTCTAGCGCCACCATGAGATTTGTGGTTTTAAGTGAAATATCTTGACAACTTTTGGATGGATGAAATTTGGGTTCAGAAATTCATGCCCCCCTTTCAGGAGGACTTGTGATTTTGGTGATTCCTTAAATTCTCACTTAGCATCATCATTAGGTCAGCGAAAAGTTCATTCCAATCAGCCTTTAGCCGTACTGTGTTTGGTGCTATTAAACACACAGGGCTAAGTGGTGAACATGGGAAATGTTATGTCTGCTAAATATCAGTGCACTCATTGTCATTCTAAGCATGTTAGCATAGTGATGTTAGCATTCAGCTCAAATAGCCGCTGTGCATAATGTCTTTCAGGGCTGTAGACTCTTTTGTCACTGCATTCATTGCTGACAAGACAATGCATACGAATACTTTTCACCTTTTTAAATGTATTATTGTAGGCCTAGCAAAGGCTCATTTTCATCTGTAGTACCTTGTCACAACATTAACTACAAATAAGGGTTAAATAAATAACATAAATTGTAGCAGTCAGTGTGTAGTTATTGTGTATCAGACAAGGGGGATAAAAATAAGCAGAGACAACTAGGACTGCAACTAACAATTACTTTCATTGATTAATCGGACAATTATATATTATATACAATTCCTCAAAGTACAAGGTGATGTCTTTAAAAGTTTTGTTGTTGTCAGAACAAAACCTAAAGATATTCATTTAATTTGATATAAAACATGAAAAATCAGAAAATCTTAATCTGAGGGGCTTAAAACAGCCATTTCTTCTCATTTTCATATTTTTGCATGGAAAATGACTGTAACCCGTAATAAATAATCCAAAAAGTTGTCCGTGGTGTTTCTGTCGATCGACTAATCGATTAGTCGACTAATGGTTGCAGCTCTAGTGTCAACACGTTGGCCCCTCACGCTTAAGCTCAGTAACTTTTCCATGTTTCTGTGTTTTTCCTCCTCTAACTCCTGCTGCTCCGTCAGATACAGCGCAGGAGTGCGGTTATGAAGACACAGCGTTGTTAACACTCAGGTTCTATCTTTTTGTTCAGTGAAGAGTTATTTGATGTGTTATCCAAATACTGGGGCACTTTTATTATCTCCTTCATGTTAAGATGTCTGCGTGGAAGATGTTTTAACAGTTGACAGGCTGCTGATAAACAGCCCATAGACTCTGAAGCAGTGATATTCAATTTGAATAATGGAGCAGCGCTTCACTGGGCGGCAGAATTCATTTTGACAAGTAGATTATGAAATGGGGAGAGCTCTGAGGTCTCTTTGAAAATGCTTTTGCCCCAGTCATTCACCGCAGTTCAAAGATCTCTTTAGAACAGTGGAAGGGTAGAGACCCAGAGAAAGGAGGAAGAAGTGACTGAGGTTCAAAGTGACTTATGATCATAAATTGGATTTCTACTGGGTCATCTGTTCATCATTTACAACCTGTGGTGAAGGCTGCTGCTTGACTGGTCTAATGTCCCTCTCCCAAGTCAATGTAAAGCGTAAGCCCTGTGCTGTTGTAACATGAGTGAGAATTATTATACTCTTCTGCGCGCACAGACGCACTAAAAACATGACCACATTAGTATTCAAACAAGCCTCTGTATTTCAGACACCCCTTGGACAGAACTGTCGTCCTCACTCTGTTGCACACACACCCCCACCTCTCACAGCTGAGCCTCTCTGCAGCCTGTAGATGATATTTCCTCTGTGTGCCACCGCCTCCAGCTTCCAACAGCCTCCCCTGTGCACACTCTGCACCTTCCCACCCCTTGTTAATGAGAATTAATGCCTAGTGGTCTTGTGTGAGTTTGTGGACGTACGTGCGGTGGCATCTAAACACTGTTTTGAAAAGGCTGGCTCGCCTGACCTCCTAGACAATGCCGCAGAGCACAGGAGCAAAGCACAGCGCTATGCCCAGCCATAATTACACCGCTGACAATCCTGTCTGACATTTCATATAATCACTTCACCCCCGAGAATACAGACTGTCCCTTTGTGGCCCACTGCTTAATCAAGACCATGTAAACATGGCTTTGGCGTATATGCCCCTTCCCCATCCCACTCCCTGCTCTCTCTTAACTCCTCTGTCAGTGTTGCTTTCATGGTGATCATGTAAGAACCAGTGCTGACAGTCTCTCTCAGACATTGTGTGAACATGGAAGCTGCGGGCAGTCTGAATCACGTTCACACCGTAAACTGTCAAGAGGAATTTCATGATAATGCACCTTCATGCATACGTTTGCGCAACATTTATTTACATATATAACGTTGAAAATGATACAGCTCCGATGCTGGAATATCATGTTAATCATAAACCTTTTTGGTCTTCCGAGCAGTCACGTTGATCTGCCAATTGCAATGCAGTTATGCAAATCACAACCCCATGACATGATTGAGAGTGGTGTGGAGGAAGAGGGAAGGGGTGGGGGGGGCAACCTCCCTAATGAGATTGATGTCCCACCATCTATCAGTGTGGGAACTGCCAGAGAAGAAGCCCAGCATAC
This sequence comes from Echiichthys vipera, assembly GCF_963691815.1. Taxonomy (NCBI): domain Eukaryota; kingdom Metazoa; phylum Chordata; class Actinopteri; order Perciformes; family Trachinidae; genus Echiichthys; species Echiichthys vipera. Next base: position 7,623,750 of record NC_139834.1, read on the forward strand.
AGGGACACAGCACATAACTCACAATCTCATAGGCTTTCACCACAGGGAAGGGCGAGCAAGGATTTAGTTAGAAATTCCCTCTTTCTGTCAACACTAACTTTATTTCTCTGTCTCTTTCTGTCTCATCATTCTTATCTCGCTCTCTGACGCACACACACTCACACACACGCACACACACACACACACACACACAGTCTAATACAATTCCTTTCCTGTCTTCTAAAATGTTGCCCCATTTACACATCCTGCAGGCACCACAAAGGAAATTTGCAATGAAAAGTTTACCTGGAAAATGTCAAGCGTATTTCAGGACGGATTTATCACCGCAGTGAAAGGATTTGGTTGTTTGCACTGAGGCTTGGGAAAAAATATAGAGTTTTTTTGCAATAACTGCTTGTTTATTGGCTTTGCAAACAGAGCAGTAGACTTGCAAGTGTGTGTGTGCGTGTGCGTGTGCGTGTGCGTGTGCGCGCGTGCGCGTGTGCGTGTGTGTGTGTGTGTGTGTGTGTGTGTGTGTGTGTGTGTGTGTGTGTGTGTGTGTGTGTGTGTGTGTGTGTGTGTGTGTGTGTGTGTGTGTGTGTGTGTGTGTGTGTGTGTGTGTGTGTGTGTGTGTGTGTGTGTGTGTGTGTGTGTGTGTGTGTGTGTGTGTGTGTGTGTGTGTGTGTGTGTGTGTGTGCTGTTTGAGTTTGCACTTAAATTACGATGCTCTGAGGGTGTTCGTGTAATTACTAGCAGTGAGTGACGTGCTGTCAGACACGTTGTCACTGTGTGAATGTTGTTATGATGGAGACGGATGGCAATTTGTGAGCAGGCTATTCCGTTTCCGCTCATTTTCACATACACGTAGACACTTAAATACCACACAGCCGTTCAAGGCACGTAAAACTGTGAACTTTGAATATATGCCGCTCTCATTTACAGAATTAATACCTGGGTCTTTAATATCATATTATATCTCACTATTTATTGTTAGACTAGAACTGTGTCAACTGCTCAAGCGGAAGCAACAGAAGCAATTAAGCAATCACAGTAATTAGGCCATTAAAGATATTTTTCTCCATTTCTCTGTCCATTAACTCCTGTCAATCTCTCTCCTCTTTTTTTTTATCATCATCCCTCCAGCAGAGGAGCCTGCTAGGGGAGTGCGGGGCTTCACACGAGATCCGTCTCAGCTGCAGGGCTCCATCCTGCAGACAGCACTTCGAAAAAGCCCCCAGGGCTTTGGGTTCACCATCATCGGAGGAGATCGACCCGACGAGTTCCTTCAGGTCAAGAACGTCCTTCTGGATGGTCCTGCCGCGCATGACAACAAGATCGCCTCAGGTATTCTTCCTTCACAGACCCACTGTTCATAAAAGTGCACTCTAGTATCTGGGTTGCACTTCAGCTTAGCAGTGAGATGTCCGTAATGCAGAGTCATACAAGGATGATTTGCTAGAAAGAAGAGTTGCAGAGAGGCAAATAAGGCTTTTATTACTGAACAAAACCTAATCCAGTGTCACATTCACATGTATAATGTTTGCATAGCATGTATGCCAATGCACACAGTGACTTTTGACTTGGCATCAGCATACATAACAGTTTTATGTACCCTGAGTACACACAGACACATGTAGAGAAAAATAGGCTTTTCACCGTGAATGTCACATTGCTTGATCAAGCAAAGGCAAACATTTATGGTTTATAGTGTTTGGTGGAGCTGCTCTAAAAATAGGAAACTTCAGTCAATAAAACACATGTCCAGTTTATGGTTGACATTCAGATTTTTATATGCAGCCATATATTAAGGATTTAATAGGTCTGCAGAGCAGTTGTCGTTCCGAGGCTGTTTGTTGACAAAGCCTGTTTATCTGCAAAATGTGGATACACATAGTCTGCATAGTGTATGCCTCATGTAGCTTTGTCTGCTTTCTATAAACTCATGAGCTCTCCTGTAGTAGCACCCGCATGTCACTGACTCGGTAAATTCCCTTTTTTATTGCATATATAAATACTGTGATCACATGCAGGTGATCATGGTAATTTGAATCGCTGTTGGTGAAGTGCTTCAGTATTCACATTACAGTAATATTGATTGCAGTGCAATGCTTTTTTACAGCCACAGCAGTGCTGCCGCTGAGAGTCAACATGAAAGTTTAGAAGAGTAATTGATTAAACCAAAAAATGAATGTAATTGATTGCAAGCACTGAGCTGTAACTTAATGTAACATATTTTTAGACTAGATTTTATGACTTTCTCACTACAGGCCTGGAGCATTTATTTATGCCAAGGGTAAAATGTTTTACATTTCCTTTTACCTACAGCATCAATGTTATTTTGTGGATGGCTAGTTATTAGATAAGTCATTAGAGGCGTGTAGTGGGTTCTGAACAGGCGCTGAAACCTTAGCTGTGTCTGCAAGGAAAGGGTATCGATTATGTAGGTAGGTTGACTCCTCCTCTGGGCTTTCAGCCAGCTAGCCAGTCAGCAATTCAGCTGGCCAACCGCTCCTATATGTATCCAAGCCAGGCCAGGGATTGATGACCCCCCTCCTTTCAAGGAGATGAAAGGAGGAAGAAGGGAATGGCATGTCCATGATCTTGCTCTCTCCCATCCCCATTAACATCTTTGAATGCGCTTAAGAGTTTGATGAGAAACAGATACAGATTACACAATTACGTTTTCATTTATTGTGATAACTTTGTCAGCTACATTCATTTCTCTTGTAATGTGCCTTTGTCGGGTGATGTAGGACTGAAAACATTTCTTTTTCAATTGTTCTCTTAGGTGATGTTATTGTGGACATCAACGGGTCATGTGTGCTGGGGAAGACCCATGCTGATGTGGTGGCGATGTTCCAGTCCATCCCTATCAACCAGTATGTGGACTTGGTCCTGTGCCGGGGCTACCCCCTGCCTGAGGACGCCAGCAGCAGTGAGGAGGCGTCAGGAGGCCTCTCCACCTCCAAGGACACTTCTCCTTCCCCCTCGACTTCCACGCCACAGGACCACCATTACACAGTACCAGACGGAGGAACCCTCCCCAGGCAGACTGCTGCAGTACCGCCCATGACCAACGGAGGACGCCACCACCATCATCATCCTCACCAACACCACCACCACCTTCCTCACATCCCCAACCAAGAAGGCCCTGATCCTACTCTTTTACAGCCAGAGCTGGTGAGCGTGCCCTTGGTAAAAGGCCCCGGAGGGTTCGGCTTCGCCATCGCAGATTGCCCCCTCGGCCAAAAGGTGAAGATGATCCTGGATGCCCAGTGGTGCCGCGGCCTGTTGAAGGGTGATGTTATCAAGGAGATCAACAGACAAAATGTCCAGACGTTGAGCCACTCTCAGGTGGTGGACATCCTGAAAGATCTGCCTGTGGGCAGCGAGGTCAACGTGCTGGTGCTGAGAGGAGGTGAGTTGACAGAAGTGAGAGTTGCTGGAAGTGCACACAGCAAGCCGCAGGTAAACCTGCAACATTTAACTAATCCTTAAAAGTATGTCGCAGCTGGCGGGGTTACAGTGCTGCTGCTATGACATCTCTTTGGTTAAATTGCTGCTGTCTGTAAATCTACTCAGGTTACTGTTCAGACAACAAACAGGTGTTAGTGCCTGGAGACAGTCTACAGCTTTAGTCCCACGCTTCTGAAATCATTTTAATCCCCACACAGCTTTGTGAGGCTTTCCCTGTTTGCAAAAAAAGCAAAGAGTGAAACAACAGAGGAGTGAAGCCCACCCACTTTTATTTGAAAGGAATTTCTTAAAAGAGAAAGCAACATTGTTTAAACAGCATTGACAAAGGTCTACAAAGTTGAGGTTTAGGTTTATTGTAACATGTTTTAATTTATGAACAACAGGCTGGACTGTGGTTTTCTGGAAGTAATGCTCGGACACAAAGATTCTCCCGGATGTTAAATAAAGCAATTTCACGCTCCAGTCCACGCCAGCTCTGCATCATCCACCGTACACCTTCCCAAACAGGGAGGAAGTCATGCTTAGTCACATGGTGAGCTGTGCTGGGGAAGGCAAAGAGAGATGGCAGTCTCAGTGATTCACTTGCTGCTCACAGAGAAAGAGAGACGAAAGGGAGGGGAGACCGAGCAGGGTGGGTAATCGTTGCCCCTCTTCCTTCAGACTTTCGCTGATTTGAAGGGCTTGTTCCTATTTGCCTTTACTGCAGTGCAGTAGCCTAGATTCAAGAGATCAGTGTTGCACCCACATATCAGATGTGCTCAGCTGGGCTCTGCTCTGAGCTCCAGGGGTTTGTCGTGTGCTTGTGTGCGTGCGTGCGCGCGCGTGTGTGCGTGTGTGTGCGCGTGTGCTTGTGTGCTTGTGTGCGTGCGTGCGCGCGTGTGCGTGCGTGCGTGCGTGCGTGCGTGCGTGCGTGCGTGCGTGCGTGCGTGCGTGCGTGCGTGCGTGCGTGCGTGCGTGCGTGTGTGTGTGTGTGTGTGTGTGTGTGTGTGTGTGTGTGTGTGTGTGTGTGTGTGTGTGTGTGTGTGTGTGTGTGTGTGTGTGTGTGTGTGTGTGTGTGTGTGTGTGTGTGTGTGTGTGTGTGTGTGTGTGTGTGTGTGTGTGTGTGTGTGTGTGTGCGCATTGAGTGTGCAGGTGCACGCTGCTTTTATTAGCGTTTTGCCCATTTGTGCCAGCCTTATATGGGTTTATTAATGGTGCATATGCAGGGTGTGTGGGTTTCTGCTTAAAAAAGGGGCAGAAGATCACAGCTTTCCAGGAATAAAAGGAGCATCACTGCAGGGCTTCCCTCGAGTCACCCATAAACCAGGATTAGGTATGGGATTCGCTCCCAGCCAGTGGCTAGAACTCCCTTCTGATGACAGCAGCAGAGAGTAATGAAACAGGAAATGATTTGGCCCTGATCCATGCCCTGGATTTAAATCTGGAAATGAGACACCGTAGCCATCTCCATGGGATATATATTGCATATGCGTATCATCGTCAGCACTTTTGCATCACTGTTATTTGTAAAGAATGTAATCCAACTTATTACAAAGTCATTTCTCTTCTACAAGTAAACATTCATTAAAACAGTTCACTTACTTCATTTTGAAAAACTGCTTATGAAAAGCTGCAGACAGGGAGAGTTTTTACAGTGTTGTGGTAGTGAAGCAAACAGCTAGGAGGTTTAGCCCAGAGAAGTGCATGTTTCCCGTGGCCTAGGGTCGGCTCCATGTCTTCCAAGCTGCAGGACATGTAAACCATTTTTGCTGCGAGAGTATACTGTCCCCTACTGGTTGAATTACACTGTGACTCACTGACAGAGAGGAAAACAGAGTGATTTATTTACCCCTTAGCAGGCTGAAGGGGATGTTCAGCGGGAAACAACAGGTCAACAGTAGATGCCACATAGAAGTAACACACACCGTGTTAAAGCAGGGAAGATTCATTTTAGATGCAGCTCAGCACTTGACTGTGTGTCAAGTTCTTCTACTCATAAATCTGTATTAAACATTGTGCTTTTGTGCCTATTCAATGTTAATTTCAAATATTTTTTATCTGGAATTTTCAGACACATATTTGCATGTTGATCACAAAGTAGACAGTGGATCTTAACAATTTAACAATTCAAGTGCATGTTGTTTGGGTATTGTGTAAATATAATAAAAAAATGTTTTTTATTAAACTTTTTCTCTGACCCGCTGATAGAGAAGCGCAGCCTCTCCAACTTGAAACAGGTCATTATGTCTTAAAGCCATTGGCTCAGCGTGGGCTAGGCAGAATTGCGCATCTGGCCAGAAGCGACCATATGTTGCTTACTAAGTGTCAAAAGTGGGTCACCTCCAGCGGCAATGCCAAATAGAGCTAGAGTGGGGCTAGGGCGAAATCCCTGCCCAAAACTTCAGATACGGTATTGAAAACATTGTTCCAGAATATCCGTATTTTGGGGCACAGCCAATACATGTGGAAGAGGGTACCGTCGTTGGATTTGCATTTGTCACAGATTGGACTTAAGTTAGGGTAGGTAGGTTTGAACCTTGAACCTTTAGATGTGTCGATTCAATGTTGACAATTAAGAGTGTATAAGATTTTATAACATTATAATGGGAGTTTATGATTCCCATTCCTTTTCTCATGCTCTATTAAGCCTCATAAGTGATTTGTTAATTTTTAATTAGTACCATTTGTGATACAGATTTGGTGCTAAATTGAACCAATTTTTGACAACACAAGAATTGATATAAATGGCCCAAAATAATCACATTAAGATACTAAGACCTTGAGGAACACCATATAAAAATCCATGCTGTGATTTGGTCTCAAAAACATTTGACATTTGGAGATTTCTGCAAGAATTGCATTTTTTGGCGATTGGATGGCAGGCACTTCTGTTCTGGAAAATCCTGAGAAAGCCACTCATTGTCAATGCACCTAAGACAGCCAACCATCCTCTAAATGCTCTTTGTCTCCAGTGTGTGGTTGTAAAGTTTCATGAGGCTATGATTATCCTCGGGGTCACACCAGCTCATTTCATACAGTGAACTCAAGCTTTAAAAAAAATGCTCTCACTACAATGAAATGGCTACTTTGGGGACTAACATCATCACGTGTGAATGAATTATGAATCGGACCCAATTTATGCAATTCCAAGACTGTTTAAGGACCCACGCATGCAGAAATATTTAAATAAATCCATTTTAGAATAGGGGAAAATAACATATCCATACTGCATGAGAAAACTGCATGTTTTTGCCCCTAAACAGTCTGGGATTATCATAAACCGGGCATGATTCGTGGGTAGCCATATAAACACATTTTATTTACCGTAGATATCTTGAGGTGAGAGGTCAAGGGTAACCCTCTGAATATGGTCAGGCCAGTTTTTCCATCACCAATATGTTGCCTAACTTTGGAGAGTTATTTAGCCCTGTTCCAACAAGTCAATGGAGGGAAGAAAGACCCAAAGCAAAACTCATCGTTTTACACTTTATGCACAGCATGAATAGATGTTTGTATTTGTTTTCTTGATGATTAAAATAAGTTCTCCTTTTCTCCATTTACAGGTCAGACATCTCCTGTGAAATCACTAAAACCAGTAAGTTGAACGGACCTTTCTTCCATATTGTTGGATGTAACAAAGAATACGTTGATAAAAAAACTGAATTTTTATCAAAGAGAACTTTGTCACCTGCAAGCACAACTCAATGTTTGTGTGTGCGTGCTTTGGAAACTGTTGTTGGCTGCATTATTCAGTGAGCCCACATTAGCCAGGCTGTTATTTCTGGAGCTGCATGTGGGTAAATATGCTGGCTCCTGGCAAAGAGCAACTTAACATCCCTCTGCGTATGGGTGTTTAAGATGATCTGTCATGTTCAACAGCTTGTTCCTGTGCTGCTCCTCCATGCTGCATTCTTAAAATAAAGAGGCAGCAACAGGCTTACTCATACAGTTTTTCTGGTTTCACACGGAATTACAATCTTTAAAAATGTAAGATGCACATTAGTTTGAGATTGTCATTCTTGAGGGTAAACCCAATTTAAATCAATTTTCCTGATTTAGCTACTTTGAGAATATATCATACTTTGTGTTGATAAATAAGTGATAATATATAGGGATAGGAATACACGAACATTGCTCTCAAAGGGACAGTGTTTTTGAAGTGGGGTTGTACTGTATGATGTACTTTCCATAGTCATCTCTATAGCAGATGGTGACGAGCACGCCCCAGTTTGGAGAAGCAGACCATAGGATACTGCTGTTAATAAGGCAGCGACGAAATATATATTAGACACCTATAAAATACCCCCCTGAAAAAAAATCAATATATATTAAAAATATATTCACCGCTTTACCTTGCCATGAGACAGAACTGAAGCCGCTCTATGCTCTTGTCAAAGCCGCCAGACTCTATTGACAAAAACAGTAATTTTACCTATCAGAACACAGGAGTTACTGGTCTACCAATGCCTCCATCCATTAGTTTGTTTGTGTTATTGTGTGACTTTGATGTTTTAAAGGATTAACAAAACTAAGAAATAATTTAACGGATCAAGGCAGCGGTAAACCAGCAGCCCCGGGTTCTGAGAGACAAAACTACCGTTTTTGTCAATGGAGTCTGGTGGCTTTGACAAGAGCATAGTTTTAGAGTTTGTTTCCCCTGCATAAACTTAAACAGGGTTCTTTGACCATAGCAGTACATTAGCTTACACATCTGTCCTCCTGGTTGCTTCTCCAAACTGGGGGGCGTCGACTGCCATCTACTGTGAGTAATACACTCACTAGGGATAAGAACCTCATACAACCCTACTTCAAAAAAGCTGAACCCTCCCTTTTAAAAGTGTTCTACCTAAAGATAAGATAAGATAAGATAATAGTCATCCACCTGAAGTCAGACTTTGTGTGTTCATCACTACATCGCAGCTCGTGTTTCTGTGTTGCAGTGCACAGCTCCCATGTCCCAAGCCATATCCCAGCCTACTCCTCAACAGTCGCCCCATCCCACAGCCCAGCAGTTGCCCCATCCAAGCTCCCAGCCGCCCACTGCACAGCCACAGCGACAGGAGATGGTCAGCAGCACAGAGACCCTCGGTCATTCTGAGGTGCCCACCAACCCGCTCCCTTTCCCTGCCAACACTCTGCGCTCATCTTCACCCAAACCGGACGCGTCTGAGCTCTACCTCAAGTCCAAGGCCTTGTTGGACAGCAAGCGTAAGTACACGGTGGAACATGAGTGGTTTTAACCCCCATTAGCTATACTCCTGTTGAACACAAAGGGCCACCCACTTGCCACCATTCAGCATGAGGTTGGATGTTGGAAGGCTCTTGTGTGACAAGACTTAAAAATAATGATTTTTTTAAAGCAATTTAATTATTGTCAGAAATAATGATGCCCCTCACAGGTCTAAATTGATGTTGTAAAATTGCTTGTTTGTGTGGTATTAAATATACAATAATAAAAAGCAAACATTTCTGTCGATCATCAATTTCTATCATTTATTTGCTCTACTTGTGAATTTAAATCATTTCATATTATTTTAGGGAATTTTATGTAATGATGAAAAACTAAAAACACCACAACAAGATATTATAAAATAGTAAATTCTTTAAGCTTTTTGATTCAAAGGTCTTTTTAGCTTGCTGGCCTTAGAACCACTGCCTTACACACACACTGCTTACATGCCCAACAACACATAACACAAACAGCATAATTCATGTGTCTTGTCTTCACGGCTATTAAAAACCATTCCCTACTCTCTTCTTCTCTCTGCAGCTCCTAATACCAAGGATCTGGATGTGTACATCAAAAGGAACCAGGAGTCAGGCTTTGGCTTCAGAGTCCTCGGAGGCGAGGGTCCGGATCAGCCGGTAGGTAGCAGCTCTGCCTTTTACAACCAGGCTTGGCATGCTGCTAGAATCCCAAACCCTTGGAGAATAGAAAACTGCAGGCAGGCACCAAACAAATCAATAACTGAGCTGCATTCACTTAAACAGATGGACTTTCTGCTGTTGCTGTAGGACAATGGGGTAAATGGATTGTTAAAAATGTTGCACAAAGGAAACAAGGGGTTAAATGCTCAAAGCTTCTCGGAGTATTTCAACTAATTATTGACCATAATGCCAGTCAATCCTCATGCTCACTCGGGCTCATATCAGTGTGTTAAGCAGTTTCTCTTATATCCTCTCGCCTCCACAGGTGTACATTGGTGCCATCGTGCCGCTCGGTGCAGCTGAGAAAGACGGGCGCCTTCGGGCAGGGGATGAGCTGCTTTGTATAGATGGGGTGCCGGTCAAGGGCAAATCCCACAAACAAGTGCTGGAGCTCATGACCAATGCCGCCCGTAACGGCCAAGTCATGCTCACAGTCCGCAGGAAACTGACACAGTCAGGTGGGTCATCAGCTCTACATTTCACACTCTTTTAAGTTTTGAAGTTTCTCGTTTTTACTCTTACTTTTGTTTAGATCAATATGCTGGAGAAGAACCTTGGAGCAAAAGCTTTGATCTGGGATTTTCTTCACTAATCCTTTTAAATTTGTTCTGGGTGACTTTACTTGTGGATAAATCTGAATAAATGAAGTTCAATCAAAACTGACTTTTTCCCCTGAAAAGAAAAGTAACATTTTGAAAGATAACTCTTTATTTACTTTGATCAATGATAAATAAATGAAACATTTTCATCCACCAAAATAGGAAAAAAAAAAGGTAAAACAGCAAAAGTGGCTTTCCTCTGTGTTTATCTGTGTGAAGGGCAGTGGAGATTAGATCAGCTGGTAGAGTTTATTTACATCTCAAAGGATGGGTTGCTGAGTTTTCTTTTTCAACATCACAAACCCCCCTTCTGCATTCAGGCTTGTTTACACCCCACAAATAACCACTCCATGAATAGCAGCAGCACTTTTTGAAATTACTTTGGTTTTGATGTATTGCAACAACAGCTTTGATCACACTGCAGAAATTAAGCATCAATCATGTAAGGGTTTATGCTTTCAAAGCAGGGGTTTAGAAAGAGATTCCCTGATGCCGGCTGACAAAACAGGAAAAGCCGGCTGACTCAGGAAAGCAAACATACAATGAAGAGAGATTGAGGTAGAGCAGCGTGTCTTATGAATAACAATTTGTAAAGGGCTTTCATCTCAAGTGGAGAGTTGACAGTCTTGTATTTCATGTGTGCAGTATAAAGACAGCGAACAGGCTATCTTCAATAAAGCCGCTGTGCTTTGGATTATTTTTGGGTGGATCAGGATGACAAATTGGGAACATTTTGACAAATAGTTGTCTATGTATTAAAATGTATGTCAGCTATATCAGAATGACCCCTGCTCAAAATAAACATGTGCGTTGTCCTGCTGTTGAAAGCTATGATTCGACCCTCTACTTCTTTAAAAAACGATGCATAGACATAGAGTATCATTACCAGACTGGTATGATTTTGTAACCATGTTTCTTGTCGTATGTCAGATGCTGAAGAGGAGGAGAGCAGTCAGCAGCCCCAGCAGGTAGCGTCCGCACTGGTCAACAGCTCTCCCAAGATGCCTCGTGTCGAGGTTCCTAACGCCGTCCAGCCCGCCCAGTCCTCTCGGCCGGAGTGCTTTGACGTTACTCTGCAGCGCAAAGACAACGAGGGCTTCGGCTTTGTTATCCTCACATCCAAGAACAAGCCCCCACCTGGAGGTCAGAAATAAAGACAAAGATATCGTATATTCAACTAAAATGCTTAATTGAATACATATAACGCATGAGGTATTTCAATTAAATTAAATTCAATTATATTTTATTTATAGTGCCAAATCATAACAAAAGTTATCTCAGTCTCTCTATGGAGACACAATCATTTTGTTTTTATTTTTAAGCAGCCTAAAAAGTATTTAAGTGCTCTCCACATCTTTACCTACAATAGTTTGTTGTTTGTTGTTTGTGTTTTAGTGTTTCTTAGCCATGCTAGCAGTGTGGCTCTAGAGATAGAAATGACTTGTCATATTACGCCATCAGCAGGTCCAGGGAAATATCTGTACATCTTCTGGGTGGATTGGCAAGACACATATTGTACAGACATTCATAATATCTAGATGACGTATCTGACTGACTTTGGTAAATCCCTGACTTTTCCTCCGCAGCCACCATGTGGTTGTGTACGATGCGGTATGTTATTGAAAGTAATGTTGTGTTTATGGAATAAGTGCTGGTCCAACATGCCAGAACAACAGATTATCATATCTCTGTGTTTCCCCCTTTCAGTTATACCTCACAAGATTGGCCGTATTATCGAGGGCAGCCCTACAGACCGTATAGGTCAGATGAAGGTGGGAGACCGTATCTCTGCTGTCAACGGGCGGTCCATCATGGAGCTGTCGCACAATGATATCGTCCAGCTTATCAAGGACGCTGGAAATTCTGTCACCCTCACTGTTGTGCCTGAAGATGGTAGGTTTTCACAGAGAAAGTCTCAGTCCTGTGAAGCTGATTTGCAAAAAGAATTTCTGGAGCATTTTTCCGAATGCATGTTTATTTATATAGTACATTTCAGGAACAAGGCAATTCCATGCCTTTACATAAAACATTAAAAACATTTCATATCAAATGTATCTAATCAACTCTAATTTAAAAATAATTTAAAAAAAATTAAAATAGAAAAAGACAGGTATAAAATACAAGAATAAAAGTTACAATGCAGTGTCAGAAATTAATTATTATTTTGTTTAATAAAAAGCAGGAAAGTCTTCAGCCTCAAGGATTTAGAAGAACTGAGAGCTGAAGCCGTCTCCTGGTAATATGGTTATGTAAATCTGTGTGTCGTCTGCATAACTATGGTACCTTATTTTGTTGTTTTCCATAATCTGAGCCAGTGGAAGCATGTAGATGTAAAACAGAAGAGGCCCCAGTATGGCGCCTCAGGAGACTCCGCATGTCATATTTGTCCACTCAGATGTGTGATAATCCATATTAGACACAAAGTAGTCCCTGTTCCCATAAGAACCCGGACCCATTTCTCCTTAAAGGAAAAATATGGGGGATATAACACAGACCAAGTGGACCACAAAGAACACATTTCTGAAGTTTTTTTTCAAATACTACCCCTAATGTCAAAGATCTGTGATGTGACAAATCACATGGTAAATGTATTCCTTAATTGAAAATTAATCAACATGACAGTATTTCTACTTAGTAACATGCATTTGCATTTTTATTTGCATTTCCACAACATGGAAACATTCTGTTTAACAACAAATCATTTTGAAGACTGTTTTTTGTCACAAAATGCGCATTCTGAATAGAACCGCATAACATATCTCATAAAGGCAATCACATAACATTGCCTCATTGGAGCACCTCTCAACAAGCTACTGTATCCGTAGAAACCTGAACAACAGACTTATGTACTTGGGAACACAAACATAGTGCAACAGACCAAAACATGCTGAAGGGAAACAAAACCTTTGTATAATCAGCACCATGTTTGAACCATGTTTCTCAGTTCTTACATATGTTAGGCATCTTCTGCAGTTTAGCCTAATGGTAAGATTTGAAACAATTTCAATCAGTAACTCGAGCATGTCAGGTGTTATGAACTTTCTGAAATACTCCAGGGGAGAAAGAGGATTGTCTGGAGCGATGACACTTGGTCCTTTGAATGTGCACTCAGGGACATCAAAAGATTTCTTTCTCCAAGAAAACTGTTTTTTCCCATCAACAGTTGTGTTTGGTTGTGGCACTTCATCTACATCACTTGATTCACTAGAGTCTGAATCGCCACACTCATCCCTCTCCATTTCTTTTTTTGTTGGGAGTGTAATCAGGGTCCTCATCCGAGGTATCGTCGTCACAGCCTTCAAATTCACTGTCATCTCCCATGATGATCTCAAGTGCATTCTCAACAGTGTAGTGCTTATTATCAGTCATACTACAAATCAATTAAACAATTAGCCTTCTACATTCAAATGGGACCAGCATAGGACAGTGAATTGTGTTTGTTTTATTTACTGATATGCAAAAATAGTTTTGTAATATATTTGATCAATAACATAATAATTTATCATTATTTTTTAATTATATATGTTCAACTGTACTTTGAATTGCACAAAATAACATATATTAATTCAAAATAATTTAAACAGTGTAGCTAAATTGAGCGGCTTATTAGCATTCTTGTTATTGTGACAAATATGTCACTTCCTGTCACTTCCTGTCACAGTCACATGACTGTCACATTACCAGCACACCAGGACGTTGAGAATATGTCACTTAGGGACTTAATGAGTAAAAGTCAACAAAAAAGCTGTATAAGGAAGATTTTAGGACATTCAAAGTGTGTGTTACAAGGGTGTCACCATGGGTCACCATGGGTTAAGTTTATTACTGTGCCAGAAAGTCCAATGCAATTTTCTAGTCAGTCTAGTAATATTTTGTGGTTTACAGAACTAAGATCCAGTAACACTAAGATTGAAAACTGTAACTGTCGTTAACAAGAGCAGTCTCAGTGCTGTGGTGCCGTCAAAAGAGAATGCACTTCCAACATTCACATTAGAGTAGTCCATTGGAGGTTTTGTGATTGCTTTTGTGGCATAACACTAGTAGATCACAAAATCTGTGTGGCATACTAAATGGGTGTGTTGTGTGAATTGTGTTTTCACAGACAGCGCTCCTCCATCCGGAGCAAACTCAGCCAAGCAGAGCCCTTCGGCACAACACAGAGCTATGGGCCAACAGCCCCCCAGCTACCAGGACAGGTACACGAATCTATACTCATACTCCCATTCAAAGCACAAGCATTCATACTAGCTTACCAGCATCCCTCTCAAACACTAAGTCCACTGGAGACAGTCTAATAAAGGTTCTGCCACTTGAACCATAAATTAGCCCCAATCCTCTCAAAGAAGGCTCTGGTTTGTGCTACAATGTCTACCATTAGTGGCCCGCACTCTCCTTGTTATCCAGAAAGACAGAAAATCCCCCCGTGGTCACTGTTTGCATGGTGAGGCAAAGAAAAAGAGACAGATTAATAGGGAGTCTCACTCCCTCTTTGATCTTTTTAAACAAGATTACCTGTGTAAGACTTTTTAATCCATTGCTGCAGCAACTATTCTCCGGCATAATTTCTCGCCCTCAGCCGCTCCGTTTCACTGCCTATCAGCATGTGTTCCCCTTCTCCTCATTTAGCCCTCTGTCCATTCCTCAACTGCACCCTCCCTCCTCTCCTCTCTGTCTAATCTCCAACACATGCCTTGGGTTACCCCAGGCTCGATATGAGCTGAGGCTGTCGGTTTGGCTGCAAGAAGTGTGTAAACTCTTCTCCACGCCAGAGCTTCTAAGAAGGCCTAGACTCTTTAGATTGTGTGTCAGCACAGCTAAGTTTTCACAAAGGCACTGTAATGAGCTTGGCGAAGCATTAAAGTATGCCCCCGTTATCTGCCACTGAACTGTATAAGCAACATGGCTCTTGAAGGATTTACAAAGGTCTGCATTCTGTAATGAACCCAAAGAAAAAGACTCACGCTGCTGTAATGAAGGCATGGCAGTGGACACAGCAGAAAGGGAAGATAATCAGACTTATTCTCTGCTCTCTTCACAAAATGGAGCATCAATACTTTTCTTGTGCTGTAGCTCACATACAACCATTACTGTGAACATGACACATACAATTTGGAGGAAGAATATACAAAGCAAAATACATTTTATGCATGAGTTTCTCCACGGCAGATTATCCTTCACCTTGTGTGCAGCTGAATAAACTGAGATATACAGTTTCATTAACTTTATATAACTGTTGTATGTAACCTTACGTGAATGCAAAAAAATGCTGAAATTGCACCTTGAAATAATGTTCTTCCGTTGTGTCTCCACACTTTTATGTCTATTTCATCTGTCTATAACATAGTGGGGAGCTGAAATATATTTATGACATTCACATTACAATGTGTGTGTGGTCTTTTCTGGGGTAGGAATGGCGACACTGAGCTGAGGAACTCTTTCCCACCAAGAGAGATGGGAACCCTCATGTCAGGCTCAAAGCAGGTAAGACCATAGGGCAAATTATTCAGGAGTGTTTCTCACTTTTACACTATATGATGTTTGTAATGTACCCATTCTGCTTTTATTGCATGTCTGTCTATAAGTGCTCCAGTCTCAAAAGCTCATATTCCTGTCTGTGAACAACAGGGTTGTTTTGTAGTGGAGCTGGACCGCAGCCAGCGGGGCTTTGGCTTCAGTCTGAGAGGAGGGAAAGAGTATAACATGGGCCTGTTTATCCTGCGACTGGCTGAGGACGGACCGGCTCTTAATGATGGCAGGATACATGTGAGTTGCTTTATTGTTTATGAACTTAGTAATCCTACCTTGCACTATTGTATTTTAAATTAAAGTCTTACTATTCGTGGTGCCCAGACAAAATCAAGCAACTGCACCCAAAGTCAAAATGACAGGATTTTTCACTCCTATTATTATTTGTATACATTTTTGCAAATGGTATGATTACAAGTATGCTAAATTAGCTACTAGTAGTCACTGTTTACAATGTACTCAAGGATCTTAATTTGATACTGAAGAAAACTTCAAAGCATTATGATTTCAGGAGAATCTTTTTCTATGATTTCTATGCGGATTAAAGGACGTTTATTCGTGATAGACATCAAATAATGATATGTTTGAGAAGTAAGAAGTAGAAGTGTGTGTATCACGTCTGTGTGTTCTGATTTGTTATGACGCAAATTGTGGCAATTGGGGCGATAAGGGTTTTAAGGCTCCTTAACTGCCTCCATCAGCCAGAGGCCCCTTAAGGTGCTCATGGTCCCCTACAGTGGGCTACTCTTTGTCTTATTCATCATGCTCTTCCAGACAAAAAAAAATGGGTGCCATGCTTGCATACTAGGAATATTAAATGGTCCACACGCACACATCTGAGGTGCACGGCCTTTGCTATAAACAGCTTTGCTACAAAAGGAGGCATTCACAGTGCATCTGCAAGCTATTACTTTTAGTTTTTAACAGGTACAACATCTTCAACAGTACAGAATACTGTTTGTTGTCAATTTAGGGATTTTCTTTAGTAGATCTATTTGTTCTTTCAGCTGTTGTGCTTTTTCCCTCGGTCAGCCTGTGCATTATTCTGCGTGTAACACACAGTATAAGAATGGTCTATATCTGCACCACAGGTCGGCGATCAGATAGTGGAGATCAACGGCGAGGCCACCCAGGGCATCACACACACTCGTGCGATTGAACTGATCCAAGCAGGAGGCAGTAAGGTTCATCTGCTGCTTCGACCTGGCCAAGGCTTGGTCCCAGACCACAGTGAGTGACTGCTGACAGCCGCATGCATGCACACACATTATTACCACTGCATAGAGATCTACAAAATAGCACATTAACCATACGTACTTAAATTCTATGGATATGCTTGATAGCAGGGTGCTGAGTTTTTTTATTCTTCTGCATGTGTTGCGAGCTTCTCTCTTGACCTCTCTCCTGTCATTTTCACCACTTCTATCTTAATCGACCTCGTGTGCTCTTTATCTGCTCCTGTTTTCTGCACTGGCACGGCTGTCTTTTTCTACCTATTTATCTTTTCCTCCTATAGGTCTGAACTCTTCTTCCACCCTGTGCTTCTACATGAAACCAGAGCATCACTAAAGGCCTCACTGCTTTTCTTGGTCTGTCCCTAATAACCTTGGTAAACCTTGTACTCCTTGTACTTTTGCCTTTGACCTCTTCTTTCAAAGTGATTCATCACCCAGATATTAAGTGTCGTTCTCTGTCCCTTCCTTCATCCCCATGATCAATCTGACATAGATCAGTTAGCAGAGTTACTCTTCCTCTGGAGGGCTGAACCAAAGCAGTGAGTCCTAGAAGAATGAACAGACCTGCAGGAGCGCTGGGAGGCTTAAGAGCTCTGCAAGTTGTTTTTTTAAACGGTATCGCAAAACCTAGAATGCCACTGAACACACACCTTATCCTAAATGAAGATGGAAAGCTGGAGAAAAATCATTAACTAGATATTGATCAGTGAGTGACAAGTGGTAAAAGGATCCGTGTGCATTCACTGGCATCAACCTTTTCAATCAAAAGACCACATTAAAAGGAATTTCTATGAGTTGTCGCTCGTAGAAATCCAAAAGCTCATTTCAGCACCTCTAAGTCCATCACTCTTCTTTTTCTCTCTCTGGTTTTCTGCTGCATATATCTGCTCTCAATCACAGCTGTGCAGTTCTTATCAGTGCGGGGGGAAATTGAAACGTCAGTGCTAGGTGAACACCAACACCTTTTCCATTGATGGCTATGTCGTAAGCTAATATATACGCATCTAAGACAAGGCAAATATTTAGGGGGCTATTACAGAGGGTTATTACAGAAGGCGATCAAGGTGGATAGGAGGATATTGTGTTTCTGTTGCATGACATGTTTAATTATCTTAAATTTATTGTTGAATGTGCAAAATATCCCATGTAAAGGATATTTTAGCTCATGCAGATCCTTAGAGTTCAAACATTGTTGATCAGCTAGAACATTTTCTTACTTCCCATTGCTTGTTTCTTAGGTTCAAAGGACAAAGTAACAATTCCAACCTCAAGCTTTCCCAGACTTTCTGCATCTGACAGCCAGTCATCTCCAGCCTCTCCATCCTCTGTCTCCCTCTCTACCTTGGAACTGTCCCCATCTTCACCCAAAACAACCGCCCCTGATGAGGATCCCAAGGCGTCCGGGTCCCCTGGCGCTGGACATGAGTACGGTAAGCAGGCTAACAGATCAAGAGGGCAGCAGCTCTCTCACCACAACCATAAGCGCACCACCAGCCCCAGCGCCCAGACCAGAAAAGGAAGCAGGAGTGACTCCAAGCCTGCCAGTCCCAAGAGAGCCCCTGATGGCTGGGTAGATCACGACGAGGGCTCTCAGAGCCCCAGAAAAACAGAGCGGGGCCACAGCGGATCTCTGGAGGATGTGAGGAAGGACCGAAAAGCCCAAGGGCAGAGAGACTACCACTCCTCTAGCCCCAGGAAGAGCTCCAAGAGGGAACATGACCCTGCTGTGCCTTTGAAGAACCTGGGGGAGCCCCAAAGCCCCAGGCGTCCAGCTGGCCAACAGCCCGGCATCAGCCCTGGAGAAGGGAAGGACTGGAGGTTTAAGGAGGAGGAAGCAGCCTACTGGCAGGAGAGGGGGGCTACAGAGAGTGGAGACAAAAGCTTTGGGACAAGTGAACGCCACAAGAAGAGCAAAAGGGCTGAGCTAGAAGCAGCGGCACAAAAATCCCATTCCCACATGCACAGGGAGAGGGCAGAGTTGGATGCTGATAGTGGCACCTTAAACCGGAGGAGCAGAAGAGAGAAGGGGGATAAGGAATATCTGGAAAGCAAGTACCATGGGCCAACTGAAGAAGCGAATAAAAAGGATCCAAGAGGTTCCAGCAGTAGCATACAGGACCCCAGCTGCAACGGGACCACTATGAGCAAGAAGGCTCCCATCACCCCCGGTCCATGGAAAGTTCCCAGTTCTGCCAAGATCCAGTCCCAGGTGGACACAACGTACGCGGATGTCTGATACCCTCTCCAGGACTCTCTGCATACATTAACAAAAAAAAAGCTGAGCCTCTGAAAGATGGACATTGAAAAGGGAAGGATTTTATTTTTATTTTATAGCAATCTCGGACAAAGCAGATCACTGTGCAACCAGCAACATAGCTTCTCATTGCTTATGTTTCTGTTTTTTTTTTCTTCACCCAGTTTGCCTCGGTCAGTTTGCATCCAGCTGCTGATGTCAGATCTGAACACGCGTGCTTGTACCTACACGAGTATTTGGAACAGGTTGATTTATTTTGTGCCAATCAGAGACTCCGGTTATAAAGAAGCTGCTCCGTATTGCACTCACTGTGAGACTGTCTGTGGGTAGGGACATCTCCCGTGTACCCGCCTCCATGAAGGATCCTGCTTTTTTTTTAGTTTTGTCACTCTGAAGGTTTAAGGCATATCCATGCAGTCACTCAGCTTTTCCTCCTGGCAAGATTGACTCACTGTTGCTGCCACTGATGGATCTCTCTTTCTCTCTTTGGTCAGCTCTTGCCTCTGCCTGGGAGGCAGTTCCCAGTACATCGCTACTGACATGCAAATCCTATGGCGACTGCTTCCGTCTTCTCTCTCTCTCTGTACTCTTTGTTTTTCTTTCTCTCTCTCTCTCTCTCTCTCTCTCTCTCTCTCTCTCTCTCTCTCTCTCTCTCTCTCTCTCTCTCTCTCTCTCTCTCTCTCTCTCTCTCTCTCTCTCTCTCTCTCCCTCTCCCTCCCTCCCCATCTGGCTCTCGCTCTCTCAAAACCGGCTGCAAAGGGTAAAAGAGTGTCTTCTTCGGTAAGGGTGACTGTATCCATGCACACATGAAGACTCTCCGATCCCATTAGCTTGTCAGAGGGTGGAGCGACTACCCTGGAGCTTTATATGCATCAATCAGCAGACCAGATACTTGTGGTTATAGTTCTAATGTTTGTTACATGTGTGTTAATAATAAAGCATAGTGTAATTTATTGAAATTATATGTATACAAAAACTGTTAGTACACACATCCATGTTGAGTCATTTCACTTTTGATGTGGACTTAGTGATAGAAATCGAATGTGCAGATGAGCATCACCATCTCAAATAATAACACTATGAAATCTATACATTCTATTTCTACGATTCCATGGTCCGTATACGGTCATGCGAGCCTGATTCATAACGCCATCTACTGTTAGCTGCTCTGTATTTTAGGTCCTCTGGCTTTGTGTGTATGTATACGAGCTGACTGGTAGGCCTGCGTACTTTAGATATCGCTGTAGCATCGACTATACTTAATCCGAAACACATATTATTTAACAAATTACACACATATACGTATATTGACACATAATTTAGATGAGTTGAATGAACAGAGCGTGATTGTAAGGAGTGAGACCTCTGCCTTCAGCTTATTTAAGAGATATTTGTATTTTTATCGTCACAAATGTAGGCACAAAAACATACACCTCATTCTAACCTCCAAATCTTTTTTTGATCCTTTTTTTTGTACACGACCTATAATGTGTGAAAAGAAAAATGTATGTAAATGTTTTGCTTAATTGTTAATCATTAACAACACCGTGACTGTCACATTTGTGTAACAAATAGGCCGGACTATCTGAGAACGCAGTTCATTTTCAACACGGGGGGGGGAGGAAATCGTTACAATAGGCTTCCCCGTGTGAAGATGGCTTGACTGCTTATTTGGGCGTCCTATTTGAAATCGCTCTGTGAGGTTTATCAAATTGAATCCAACAAGGAATTTAGGTCCCAGATGAAAATCTATATATTTGATTTATTGGGATGAGTTGTGCCCTCCTCTACGGAAAAAATGTAATGTTGTTTCAATGTTGCTACTGTGGAGTACAGAGACATCTAGTGGTTCATAAACTGCTCTTCACACACTAGTCACTGCTTGAACCGTGTCCTCATCAGCCTGTTTCAGGATGCATGGAAGTTAACACGCGCATCTATTGCTCTGTGAGACCGCTTACTAATTTATTGTCCACTTTGTTGTTGATACGATGGGCTACTGTATTATTTACTGTTCATGCCATTACCATGTATGATACTGTGGCCTTGCATTGCTCCGACATATGAAAAAAAAGTCTTTTAGTTTTGACATCATGGTAGTTGTAAATGTTTATAAATTGTACAGCACCTGTATAAATATTTGCCTTCATGCAGACAAAAAAATCCTCTGTAAATCGTTTCATTATTTTTTTAAGGGAGCCGAGAGGAAATGATATAAAATGGTTGAAAATAAATAATTTGGTCATGGCATTCTGTTCATGCACTGATAAATAAAGGTTTACTGAATAAACATGACTGAAGGATTTTTATTTTATGGGCAAGTAGTCTTTGTCGGCGTTTCTGCATTCAGCTGTGGTGGAGGGTGGGAGGTTTGTACTGAATAGAGTGTAACTCTGGAAGATGATTACTTGATTCGTCTCATGGATCATAGAGCCGGTTTTCATTTCAGCCTTTTTCCTAGATGATATTGGCCTTGCTAATCTTTGAATAGCATCAAAATAATACGCTGATGGGATATTTTGACAGTACAACATAAGCCTCTGTGTTTTGCAAGGATACAAACGTGTTCACTGTTAATAGAATCATATGGAGTGTGACCCATTACGTCGGACATAATAACCAATAAATCTTTGTGATATGTGAAAGTGCAAGAGTAGGATGTTTGAGGAAAGAGGCTGTAACATAATACCTAACCAACGTAGTTATAATAGTTTAAACACAATTTATTGACAATAATCAAACTGTGTTAGAAACAATAAAAAAAACATTTCTGCATGTGTTATGCAACTTTTATATGCAAAATGTGAATAAAGTCTATCTTTTGTTTATTTTACAAAAACAAATTTGTAGACTGCAATTGAATTACCCTCTAAATGTGTCCGGTTAAGCATACCTATTGTCTACATATTATGTTGATATTCAAATTGTATTTATTTAAATGTTTGCCCTGTATTTAATTTTGCACACAACAAGGATTTTGTCTCTTTTCTCCAGCCCTTACACTCACTGAAAAAACGGACCTTTGGTATTGTAAAATGTATTTAATTAACCTAAGTAATATACATAGTGAAATTAAGATTCAGTGGGAACTAGAATATTTGAAGTAAACATTTGAATATTTACACATTTCATTCATATAATAAATTCACTGAATAGAAGAGTACATTTTATTATATATTTACAAATACAATTTAAATCATTTATAGTCACTTCACATTAACTTTGAAATACTATTTCAGTCTTACTCTGAAAATCTTTTTATCATGGATGAGTTATTTCTAGTTTATATATATATATATATATATATATATATATATATATATATACACATCAGTAAAAGACCCTGTGCTGATTGACAGCGATGCACTGGCTCTGGTGAAAATATTCATCTTAAGCATCATTGCAGTGCTAGTTAGTAATCAACCAATTAACTGATCATGTCAAAATTTAAATAAAATAACTGAAATCGACTTTTTAACTAATTTCCTTTCTATGAAAACATTGGTAGACTTTAATTAATTGATTAACATAAATTGAACGTATACATTGAGCAGAGTTTAGTAACATTTACCTAATTTCTTTACAAATGTTATGCTTAAAGGCATTACAAGTACATTACACTTGATATTGTTGAGTGACTTGAACTTGATATTCAGCAGTAAAATTGACTTGAAAAATTTGAGTGGAAATTGTTACATAGATTTTATAAAGTCAATCCTACAAGTTATTTTTTCAGTGCTGAAGGCGCTTTAGAAGAATTCCTTTTTATTTAACCCAATTAAATTTTTTCACTCTATTATTATTATACAGATTACACACACACAGGCCCGAAATACACACATGCAATTAATGAAGGGGGGGGCAATGGATCGGCGCCCCCAGAAGTTGGAGGTTCGCTGCCTTGTTTAACAGCACCTCAGCATTACCCAGGGGATGAACTGGCACATCGCCAACTACCAGTCCACGCTCCGTTCATGGTCCACATAGGGACTCGAACCGGCGACCCTCTGGTTCCCAGCCGAGTCACCTATGCACTAAGA
Organism: Echiichthys vipera; assembly: GCF_963691815.1. Taxonomy (NCBI): domain Eukaryota; kingdom Metazoa; phylum Chordata; class Actinopteri; order Perciformes; family Trachinidae; genus Echiichthys; species Echiichthys vipera. The sequence continues at coordinate 7,646,767 of NC_139834.1, forward strand.
CATCCCAGAAGCAATGTCAGTCCAAAGCAACTGGACGTGGTTATTTGTCTAGGAAGACGTGTCCCCTCTCATCCAAGAGGCTTCATCAGTTCATGTACGCATCTGACCAGACTGGGACTGCAGACAACACAACCTGTGTCAATGTACACCTGTGGACCTGACAAATGTTTTAGGACACTCTTCAAAGAGTTGTGAAGCGGACTGAAAATGTTCTGCCTCCCACTCATAACTCTTCAACTCTTCTGGTGGAAACGGGGAAGCGCCGCCTCTCGTGGCCGCCACCAAATTAACCATGACGTCAGCCGAGCAGAAATGAGTGCGTGCGTGCGAAGCTGCACGCAGTCAGTACAGAAAACTCAAACTCCCGCGAAGCTTTGCGATATCAACGCACTACAATACCCGCAGCCCCGTGTACCACGCGTGCGCGAGAGAGCCGAAATATTGACACGAACTACAAACTGAAAAAACAGGAGGACTACAATTTGTTCCGGGCACCTGCGCAGTGGGAATCCCGAGACCTTTAAATGTACTGTACGTGCAAAGATGGCAGCCCAAGTGGACTTGCTCCGTGCCAATGTAGAAGAAGGGAAGGTGAGGGACAGCCTGGATAGGTTCATCAGAGAGAGGAAGAAGAAGAAGAAGAAGAGGGAGCTGTCGCCGTCAGCTGACAAACGGGAGAAGTCTGCGAAAGAGGCGAAGAGAGTGAAGCTCCATCACCACCACCAACAGCAGCACGCTGAGCACCGGACCCACCAGCCGCATCAGCTGCAGCAAAACCCGAAGCCCCTCAAGTTCAGCGCGGAGGTACATGTCCTGCACAGCCACCAGCACAGCCAGCACCGCAACCACCACGACCGCAGTCTCACCAACGGTGCAAAAAACCTGCAGCCTCCTCCTCCTCCTCCTCGTCCACGGAAGGTACCGGAGCAGCTGCAGAAGAAGAAGCGGGTGGCGGTGGCGGTGGTTCCTCCCGAGCCACCTGCGCTCTTCACTTTCACGCCTCTCAAAGTGGTCAAGGCCAAGCCCCAGGATTTCAAGGAAAAGCACCGGGAGAAAGAGCTGAAACCGAAGCTCAAGAAGGAAAACGCCGAGGCGAACGTGAAACACGCGGAACTGAAGAAAAAGAAGGGTGAGGCTTTTTTATTAGTAGTATTATTATTATTTTGTGCCTCAATAAAAAGGGCTATTTTAAAAATGGAATGCAGTTTATTTTTTAAATGTTCCCAAAGTGGTGTCCAGGGACCGACATAGGTCCTTAACAAGAGCTGTTTAATTGAATATAGTGTATCCGCTCATTTTGCAGTTACATTGAACAAACTGTGACTTCACTCATGCATTCTGTGCTTGTGGATTTGGACTTAGATATTTGGAAAAAGTGTCAACAAGTCTTTTATAGCTTTTTTCTTCATAAAAAAAATGTCTTTAATCATGTGACTATTACTATGTGCTCTTAGAATGTATTTATTTTTAAAAAAAAGCATGTATTAAATTCAAACAAAGCAACTGTAAGACTCTACAATAAAGAAAAGTGTTTTATAATGTATTGTTAAACTAGTAAATTCACTCTAAAATACTGTGAGAGTCATGAAAAAACAGTTGATACTGTATTTTAGTACAGTACAGGACTGTAAATTGTATTGGCAGTAAAGGACTGTTAATTTAACAGTAATATAGTGGCAAATCCTGCTGCCAGGTGTTTGCGGTTTGTTTGTTTTTACAGGAAAATGCGTTAGAGTGCAGGCCTACTGTAACAGTGTGTCATTCACACATATGGTGTTGTGGATGTAGCGTTCAGTAACGTTTACCAACTTTCTTACTGGAGAGGCACACTGTACAATGGTGCCATTATAAAGAACATACTGTAGATCCTAAAGTTGTACTCATTTGTGGTCTGAGGTTAGGTTTAAATCATCTAAGGCCGCATGACAGTGCGATGTAATATAAAAATTTTGTGAGTGTAGCATGCCTGCTCATTAATGACTTATGCATCGTTTAGAAAATTATCAGATGTAGAGTTCAACAAGATCACAGAACAAAATTCAGCCTTTCCCCTCTGACTTTGACTTATTCCCGTACCTGTAGAGCCAAGGCCCCACAATGAGAATGTCAGGTCTCTAACACTGGAGGAGTATCTCCTGAAGAAGAAAAAGAAGAAGAAGAAGCACCGCCTGGAGGATGAGCACAGTCCCAAGAAGGTCCGATATGTGCACAACAAATCGGTTCAGACCGTATGTGCAGGGCTCGGAGCGGATCTCCCTCTGCCCGTCCGCCCTGATCTGTCTCTGCCCGGCACCGTGAAGCATGAAAGCAATCGCCAGCCCAGCAGAGACACCATCCAGAACCATCAACCCTACCTCCAAGCTCTTAAACTAGGACACGTCCCCTTCCTTTCCCATCAAGACCACTACATCCGCAGCTCCTGCCTCCAGACGGGAACCTGGTGTGGACGCTTCATGCATGAGGAAAGGCAAGCCAACGGTGGGGGATCAGTGCTGCACGCCTATGCCGACGAGCTGGCTTGTCTCAGCCCGGCTGAGATGGAGTGCTTCGCCCAGGAGTTTCTGGAGTTGGCCTTTGCCGAGAAGCCTCGTGGTGCAGCCTCGTATGCCCTGGCAGTGGTGCACAGAGCAGCCGCCTTCCTACCTGACTTCCTGGACTACTTTGCCTTCAACTTCCCCAACACACCAGTCAAAATGGAGATACTGGGCAAGAAAGACATTGAGACCACCACGATTGCCAACTTCCACTCTCAGGTATTTATGAAGGCAAGTGGTCTGAGTGGCTCTAACAAAGGTTTTGGCATTGCACTCAACCAAATCCTGCACTTTTTTCACACACCTGTAGATTCTGATGAGAGAATTAGACATTTGGTGTTGTTCTTTATTAGAGAATAAGCAAGTTTCTTTTTCAAATGTGGTTTGAAAAGGATTCAAATAACTATTTTCATTATCAATTAATGTTGTCCTTTATGTCAGAAAGTTGACATTTATGCTTATTTTATCAGAAACAAACACAGAAGATTCAGTTGGACATACAAATCTAAGAAAACCAGCAAATGTTCACTTTTGAGACGTTGAAATCAGAGAACTTTTGCCTAAAAAGTTTTTGGAAAGTTACTTAAAATGATGAATCAATCATCAGAATAGCTGCCATTAATACTAATGATCAGTTGATTAATGGAGTAATCATTTCTAGTCTAATTCCTAACATAATGCTGGTAATAGTAGCATGCCAGAGCATATAAATTATAATGTAATAAGTTTGAGCAGCTTGTTATAGTCAGACTTCATGTTGCATTGTGAGAGGAAAGGTGGATGCAAAACAGAGAGAAGTAAAGGAATTTGGATTTTGGTTACCTTGTTATATTACTGATATAATAAATAAAAAAAATAAAAATAATATTCAATAATAAATGAGATTGTTGTATAACAGTGGATTAGATGGTGTGTTTACTAAAAAGGCTGACCGCAGCGCGTTTAGGTCATAAAAATATGATCCCAGAACAATATATGGAGTACATGTTTGCCACCCAGCAGTTTGCTCAGTCCAAAGTACTCTATTAAGTCCAAAACCCTTTCAAGTCTTTTGAGAGATCTAATGAAGTCGCTTGTGCTCCACGTCAATGCAGGCTTTGACTTACTCTCACTGCCTGAGAACTATCTGCATGTGGGATGTTGAGCTTCTGTTTAAGCAGAGAAAGTAGACCGAGTTTGATCATTTTACCAATACAGTAAATTGATGCTTTGAGAGCAGAATGATCACACTAAAATGCTTCATTGTATCTACTACACTCTCTGGGTCAGTGATGTATATAAAAGTGCATACTTTAGACATTTGGAGCGAAAACATATTATAATGACAACAGTATTAACATAACATTATGCATATTCATGTAGTCTTAAAACCTTTTGTTACAACGATGACAGCCTGCCATATTTTCTTATGCAGTTACCTTTCCTTCGTGCAGCAGCTCTGAGTTCATTTAAGAAAAATAAATCCATATTTAATAGTTTAGAATTCAGACTGTGGTCTGCAGCTTATCTCCTAGAAACACTCATCACCATGTAAGGAATCCATCCGTGGGACTGACTGCGTATGGATTTTCTGAGTACAAGGGATCCTGCAGCTTCTTCACAGCCACTCCCCTGTGGTGTGGGTGTAAATTCTTCCTCTAGCTTAAAGGATTATGTCAGAAGTAATATTGTAAGTTACATACTGCTTTCTCAGAGCATTAACTTGTGTTTTGCTCAAATGGAGTGGGACACACTGATGACATTAAGCTGTTTCTCCTGTCATACAGGTGAGCCGGACTTACTCTTCAGGAACCTACCGGTCCGGACCCATGAGGCAGATCAGCTTGGTGGGAGCTGTGGATGAGGAAGTTGGAGACTATTTCCCAGAGTTCCTTGATATGCTGGAGGAGTCGCCTTTTCTCAAGGTCAGAACGACGATTTGTTATTATTTTTACAAATATTCTAAGGCACATATGGGACCATAAGGGAGCTTGTACTCATGCACCTTATGTACTGAACATGGCAGTCACAGCAGGAACAATGTTTTGCCTGATTGGAGGACTTAAACACATCCATAACCTGTACATCCCCCTCTAGACCTCAGGCCAGAATCACTTATTATCTAATACTACTAGTACCACCCTCCATAATAACTATATTGCTGATAATTGTCATTGCTGTAACATATGCTCAGTCTGTTGTTCCTTTCATAACAATAATGTCAACCTAAACTAAGTCACATAGGGGAGAGCCGGGTCGATTCAAACACTTTTCAGTTAAACGCCATTTTCAAAGTCCTTTTTATGTATGCAAATCATTTTATCATGTGATTAAGGATTCACATGTGTATTCTCTGAGTTACAAGTGTAATTTAATACATAAGTTGGATGATCATGCTCTTAATTTGTTTCAATTGCCCCACTTGGTCGGGATATTTGAAACAGATATGCGGGATAAATAAAACAGCACATTTTAAACAGAAACTATTGACCTTACTCTTGTTTTTATGCAACATTACGAACAACATACTAGTGAACCCGTTATTGCTAAAATTTCACATCATTTCTCAGAATATAAATGGGTTTTGTCCTGTGCGTCATTGTCAAGATGTGCATTTTCATTCACCTCACCTTTCTTCTTTTATACCAGTTGGACGACTGCATTTTCATTTCATTTACTTATTGTGTGTGTGTGTGTGTGTGTGTGTGTGTGTGTGTGTGTGTGTGTGTGTGTGTGTATGTATATGTGTGTGTGTGTGTGTGTGTGTGTGTGTGTGTGTGTGTGTGTGTGTGTGTGTGTGTGTGTGTGTGTGTGTGTGTGTGTGTGTGTGTGTGTGTGTGTGTGTGTGTGTGTGTGTGTGTGTGTGTGTGTGTGTGTGTGTGTGTGTGTGTGTGTGTGTGTGTGTGTGTGTGTGTGTGTGTGTCCACAGATGACCCTACCATGGGGAACCCTCTCCAGTCTGAAGCTGGACTGTCGCTCTCAGAGTGACGATGGGCCCATCATGTGGGTGCGACCGGGCGAGCAAATGGTACCCACTGCCGACATGCCCAAGTCTCCATTCAAGAGACGCAGGTACAGCTCAAACTGCAAAGGAGATATATGAACATGAATTCATATCATAGATATAATAATTATGGAAATGTAGGGAAAACTGTTGCGGTTAGGGTTATGAAAGTGCAGACTGAAAACTTGTCATCTTTCCCCCTCCCCTCCATCCTCCCATCTTTTTGTCTAGGTCCATGAATGAGATCAAAAACCTACACTACCTGCCGAGGGCCAGTGAACCCAGAGAGGTTCTGTTTGAGGACCGTACTAAGGCGCATGCTGACCATGTAGGCCAGAGCTTCGACTGGCAGAGCACTGCTGCTGTCGGGGTACTGAAGGCAGTGCACTTTGGAGAATGGTGAGGGTCTCTTCATATGCTTTAATACAAATGTCAGGAAACAGGTATGTCATGGCTGATGAGGAACGAGTATACAGTATGTCTGTGTGTTTTATGCTTCTTTTGCTGTTGTAATATTTTCCAGGAATAGCCGACCTCGGATAACCAAAGACGTGGTGTGTTTCCAGGCTGGGGACTTCAATGAAGTTGTCCAGAGGCTGCAGCTGGATCTGTATGAGCCCCCAGTGTCTCAGGTGATCCATTATATGCGTCATATCACTTCCCTTTGTTTGAATAAAACTGCTATTGCCCGTAAGGGAATTTGATTTGCACAGAGGATAAAAGAATATAAAAAGAACATCAAGTACCATACATGATAGCACGCAATATAATGTAAAACTAGAAGGGCACGCGGAGAGCACGGACCTGGCAGTGTTAATGAAAGTGAAAAGAAATACGTGTATCCACCTCATGATTCATATCAGCTCCAATGCTACACCCTTCCACCAAGTTTCATTATAATCGGGCCATTCGTTTTTCTGTAATGTTGCTGACAGACCAACAAACAAACAGACAAACCTAGCAGGAACATTGCCTTGGTGGACATAATAAAAAAACACGAAAAAGCATAAAAATGCATCATTTGTGAATTTGATAATTGATTACCATGCTACAAGTATACTGCTAAAATGTCAAACGTGAAACCACTGTGTGTCATGCAGTGTGTCCAGTGGGTAGACGACGCCAAGCTCAACCAGCTGAGGAGGGAAGGCGTTCACTATGTCCGTGTCCAGCTCTGTGACGACGACATTTACTTCATCCCAAGGAACGTCATCCACCAGTTTAAGACGGTGTCTGCAGTCTGCAGCCTAGCCTGGCACATCCGCCTCAAACAGTACCATCCAGAGGGGAAGGACAGGGAGGAGGAGCAGCGGCCCAATGACCTCAGCCCCACATCGGGGCGATTCTCTTTTTCCTCCCCTGCCGGGCCCGATGCCACCGTAACCCCCTGTGCACGACCACAGGGAGAGAACATCCGAGGTGGTGTAGCCAAGACTGAAGAACCAGAGTTCCAGAGGCCAGCAACACCTACCCGGGCGCATCAGCCAGCCCCTCCACAGCCCACCAAATCTGTTCATTTGCCCCCAAGATACCAGGATCTCCACCTTCCCTTGAAACCAGTCCACTCTGGGTGTACACCTTCAAAGGAGTTCAACCTTCCAAAAGCTCTTGGCCAGAGTTCCCTAAATGACCCCACCCCTACGACCTCTCTTTCTGCTCACTGTGGAGGAGCGCATGTGAAGGAATGGTAGACCAAAACTGAAATCTGCGTCAATCAGGAAGCCTCTCAATTATTCTTCACACTTTTTTAATCTTGAAATGTTGATAAAAATGTTCCCAAATGTTTTTCAGCCAAAGGGACTTTATGGGACTATGTAACACATGTTACATGTTTTTTATTTGATAGCACATAAACTGAAACTCTATACTGTCTCATTGAAAAGATATGTATTATGTAAACTGACAATTACTTTTAGACAGACGATATGAGTTGCCACACTTAACTGTAAGAGAACCATTTTTAATTTATGTCCAAGGCTCCGCTGTTTCTTCTTCTTTGACAGAATTATTTAATGGAAGATGGAAGTAGTCTGTTGCAGTCGGCATATAGACATAAAACCTTACCTGACGACATTGTCAGGTGTCAGGTCACCACATATCGGATTCCCTAGATTGATTACAACAATCGAAGAGTCTTTTGTTTTCAATTTTTTATCTTAAAATGTTACAAGATGAAAAAACAAAAAAAAGATGCATTTTCCCATGCTTTGAGACTTTGAGGCATAAAATGATCTATATAACTATAAGCACTTTTGTCAGCTTTATAAGTTGCAGTTTACGCAATTCTTCATTCAAATGCCATTTTATATGCTGCCCTCTTTCTTACTGTTTATTGTTTGGGTATTTCATAAGATTGAGTTTAACATATGAACACAGGTTTGTGATGAATATTTAAGATTATTACGACACAATGACGGCTCTTGCACTTCGCAATAACTGTCTCGATTTTTTCATCAGTGGCGTATATAGAATTATATAGACTTTGGTATGTAAACATTATGTTGTTGTCATAGCTGGGAGTATGTAAATGCTGTCGGTGCACTAACTTTTTACTTGATTTAAATGAATTTGCACCTTTTGGTTTTCGATGTTAATGTCACTAGGGTGATGACGGCAGCGTTGTCGAGGGTCACTTTGGTGTGATTGTGTGGGTTTTTACTGTGAATGCCTGTTGTTTTTCTTATAGTTCTGAAATAATGAAGCCTCCTACATAATGATCCAAAACTGAACTCTTCTGCAATGTGACAGATAAAGGTGAATTTCACATCTCTTTCAAAATGATCTGTCCTTAAATATCTTTATTTACCAACCAGTCCTCCACCCTATATGGCCATATAGGTTGTTTTTGCCTACCCTCTAATAACACCGACGGGTATGGTGGCAAGAGATAAACACATCCTCATAACTAAACGTAACTGCTGCGTAAATGTGCATTTTGGTTCAGTTTAGGCGATGAAACTATATTGTTAGGTTTAGGAAAAGCTCATGGTTTGGGTTAAAATAAGTATTTTTGTTGTGTAACTGTACCTATGTACAAAGCAATTTCAGTCAAAAGCAACTGGACTTGGTTATTTGTCTAGGAAGACGTTTCACCTCTCATCCAAGAGGCTTCATCAGTTCATGTACACATCTGACCGGGCTGGGACCCAGTTGCTTTTGACTGAAATTGCTTTGGGGATAACGATGATCTGGACAGATGAGAATATTCACAGGCTGTACCTATATACCTAACTTACTTATTAAGGTTGAATATGTAGAATCTTCATTAAAAGCTATATTTAAAAAAAAAAATTATACACCCACGGGGCGTTTTGAGGGGTACGGAATGAAAGTATTGTTTTTCCATAAAAAAATATATTTAGTCTGAATTTATATTTAAAAAACTTTGGACGGGTTTGAGAATGACTTTCTGTCACGTTCTGTTTACATTGTAGCAGCCAACAGCGTTGGGCATTGTGGGTGGCCAGGGTTGTCTGTTGTTGGGTGCAGCTACTGTAGGCTGGCAATGGGTGAAATGGAGTTTGCCAATCCTGCAGCTGCTTCGGAGCCTCAGCGAAGGAGGCGTTATTTGTCCCAGCAGCTGAGTGAGCAGAGACGGGCAAAAACCAGAGTCAATATAGGCCGAGCATTCACTCCATGGACTGAGAGAAATGAGAGAAACGCCATTCAAATGCACGCCCAAATTGCTACGTTTCTCCTTGATCGGTAAGCTAACTTTTCATGTTTACTTACCTTAACGGTAACTGTCAGTCAAACTCCCCTCCAATTCTTATTTTTATGGTGCGAAACAAACTCAAATAGACTCTGGTCTCCTGTAGCCCACTAGACCGGGTCTGACGAACATGGCAGCCTGACTGACAATGTGCTGTTGCAACTACGATCTTGAGACACTGGATGGCAGTGTTCTGCTCATTCTCCATATTCAACCTTTAACTTAAGTATTCCTCACCACTTAGACTTTGTCACTCTTTATACTGTCACTGGACTTACTCCTTTGCTCCTGCCATATTTACTGCAGCCACTAGATGTCGCCACCAAAATAACATTTATTTTATATATGGCTGCAAGAAGCTGCTTGTACAAACGGCCTATGGGGTGTTTTTTTTAAAGAGGACCCTCACAGAGGCCTTCATTTTGTAGTCTTCAATACAGGAAGGAACGATGTGATACTGCCCTTGCTCTCACTGACTACATGTTTGTGCCTTGTACTGTATAGTCTCATTTTAAACGGTTTGGTTCATTTGTTGATGAATAGCATTTGTTTTTCTGCTCTATTTATAACAAATGTTGCTCCATGATACTTTTTGATTTTTACATCTGCATGTCACCTAGAAGAACCAATTACTACATCAGAGTATCATACAGAATAGTTCTTTTATGAGAAGAAATACGGCTGTCATAGGGTCTTGACTTACTCAATGTAGAAATAAGTTGACAGTCGCACACATTGTCACACCAGCCTTTTGTCATTTTTGTTGTGATACTCTGTGCTCTAGCACCAATGATTGCTGTTGTAAAGGTTTGTACTGTTTTAAAATGATTTTCGTCTGTTTCCTGGATGAGACGTTACAGACAGTAGAAATCTGGTACCAATATGTTTCAGTCTTGTTAAGTAGGACAAAAAACACAATGTGAATGCATAGACTTTCTATATTTTTAATAAATAATTTTGTGTGTAACCAGTGTATGTTAAACGGTTTACCTGTACATCATAGGCATATTCAGTATGCATCACATTCACTGTACCTTGATCACCCTTTAAGATGACGCTTTTAAAATTATTCAAAAACTACAAATGGATGTGTGTATTCTAGCAGAGAGACAAGACTAAATGACACACATGGTTTAGTTTGTGGTCTTTATATTAGAAAAAGTAATGTGCAGCTTAACTAGAGGCAATGTTTTACCCGTATTTCATGCCAAAAGCACAAACGCATACACAACTAAATATATTCCTCACAAACTACGTTTAACAGCATTGCTTTGAGCAGTAAAACGACAAGACTTACCACTTTTTCAAGCTAATTATTCTAGAGACTGAGTTTTTGATGAAACATTCAAGTCATCGGTCCAAGTGTGTGATCATGTTGTCCAATAAGGCACTGATCAATAATTAAAATCAACCTTTGTTGATACATTGTACAAGTGCACCAGAGCTGATAACTAGGCACTTCCTGTTCTCTGCCGAGGGTGCAGCGGTGCGACACGAAGAGAAGCGGCCTTCAGTGCTTTTCAGGTCCACTGTATGTGAGACTAATAAGCGTCTGACTGTCCCAAGTCCTTTAGCAATGCACTGTATTATGTTGCTCATCATCATTAGAAGAACAGGAGGGTTGACTCTCTAAATGTCAAACCCAGGTCTCTGGGTAACTTCTGGGGCCCTTTGGTTTTCCAAACCGGTTCCCAAATCCTGTAGAAGATGAAGATGGTGTCAATAAAAATTGTATGTAACATTATAAAATATGTTAATGTCATATCGACGTAGATGCAGGCCTACCAAGTTTGAACACTGAAGATGAGGCGCCATATGATGGTGCTCCAGGTTGAGCCGGAGGTGGTGGAGGGGCAGTTTTAGCTGAAAATGCAGTTTGTAAACACATAAGCCATACTTTTCCTATAAATGTCATGCATTCAACTAAAATTTGAATTAGCATCACTTACGTTTTTGTTTGTGTCTAAAAAACTTCAGGCTCTGAACAAAATAAACAGAAATATAGATTTAGTTGGATACACTTTTCGATTTACTTGTAGCCATTAGTTATGTGTTCTGTAGCTTGTGTGTTACCCTTGTCCGAGACATGCCCTTCTCGTTGCTTTTGCCTGATTTGTTTCCTGATGTGTCAGTGTTAATGGGGGGGCTGTGGTTTACATCATGCTCAGCTTGTGCTGATAAACACAGAAACAGATAGGAAATGAAATGCTGCATTTGAAACTGCCCTGATGAAGACCTGATGAAGACTTTGTGAGAAAGAATAATTACCTGTATATTAAGACTTAAGACTAAGAATCACCACAACCTTAGATATGTGATGCAGCCTATGTGGATGAATATTTTTTATATGTCAAGGATACATTTCTAATAATACCACTGTGTGAAAAAGGCCACTGCGATCTAATGTCTGAAGCAACTCACCACTTCCTGCTCCAGCCACGACCACAGGAGGTGGAGTGAGCTGCTGAACTGCAGTCAGGGGCTCTGCAGCAGAAACACAATGATAAACTACCCTCGTAAAGGCACAGTCATTTAGATCAATCATAAACTAGACAGCAACAAACTTGGTATTTTACAGCTTTTTTGTCTCAGTTTGGTCTCCCAAGTGGTGAAAATGGGTACGAAATACTAACTTTAACCTGCATGCTGTTGTGTGTACGCAACACAGTGCAACCTTGCAAAATGTGATAAATGGGCGGATTACAGTAAACAACAAATGATTTGGCCTCTGACCTAAACTGCTACATCAAAGGTCTGTCAACAGTCATAATAATTCAATTAAACAATGAATTGCAAATGTATTAGACTACTGTGTAGCCAACGCTTCAGAGAACTACATCATTTCCTTCATTATCATGAGCACTGTTAGTTTAAACTTCCTCTGCCCTAGTGCTGTTAGCATGCACTAGCTGTTAAGGGAATTTGTTTGGCCCTTTTTAAAATTGAAAGCTTGAATTCATGACTTAAAGGGGAACACATTACGGACATGTCAGATTCATACTTATATTGGGTTTCTATAGAACACATTAAACATATTATATTTAGCATGCTTTCTGTCTGAATATACCTGTATTCACACATTGCCAGACCATAATCAGTGTCTAAGTATGGTCTGGCTACATTGGCGTATCATTTTGAGATAGGAAAAAAACATTCAGGCCTTTTTGTATTTCTTTATCGCCTGAGTCGTCTCACTAGAGAAAGAAGTGATCGGAGTTGTTCACAGGTTTGGCTGTTGTCTGTTTTGTGCGACGGAGCGTATAGATCGGTAAATAGTATTTTGAAAGGTTGTTAGGTCAGAGTGAACAGCCCCATAGTATAGTATTGACATCACTATTGTAGAGAAGTCCTGACGGCTCGTTTAAAGGCACAGTCCCTGAATACAGGCTGTGTGCATTTCTCTATGGAATCAGATTGAGCGTTTTTGATACTTTCATCTTATGTACTGTATATAGCACATGACTTGCCTTATAATAAATAAAGAAAAGACATGGATCTCCTACTTTTTACAATATGGGACCTTTTAATCTTTAGTAGGAATGAAGGGGCTTAGGCTTAAGTGCAGACAGGCTGGGAAAGTTGGAAGTATTAAGAGATGGACTAGCATGTTGCTGTTTTTTTGTCTTTTTGTGGGCGTTGTTCGAAATATATTGCTATATATTTCAGGTACAATGAAAGCAGAAGAGAAAGAGTCTTCGTTCCTGTGATAGAATATCTTACCTGGTCTGGAACTTTTAGCCCGGACGCTCTGGGGGCAACATTTTAAAGCAAAAATATCAATGTCTTATCAAATGGAAACTCACATATTAATCACTGAATAGAAAAGCACTGAGAGGAGTGTAGGAAAATGACTCAGTGATTGTCACTCTGTTTTTGAAGTATTTGTCATTACCTTGCTCCTGCTCATAACAACATCAAGGAATTTCTTGGGCTGAGCGGTGCCGTCCCACTCAGATGAAAAGCCTACTCTTGGAAAGAGACGTGTCGTTTCTAATGGCTGCGGGCAGAGGGCGGCTTTCTTGTGAACTATTGGAAAAGAGCGCTTCACTTAGACAACAAGTGCTGCAGGGTGAGCTGAATTGTGTGTATCTTGTAAGGAGGAAATTATGTACTGACCCTCTTCTGTGGGGAGGATGAAGGACTCTGAGGTTCTGTCAGGAAGTGGAGGAGTCAGGCTCTCCCCAGCTACACAACCCAAGATAATCAACTTCTAATTTCTAATAAGAAGGAATTCACTTGTCTTTTTTGTGTGGGTGGTATAATATGATTTTACACATTTGCGTTGAATGTTTATTGATTTTTCCATCATGCAGTATAGTGAGCTTACTTTGAGGAAGCAGCGGAGGAGTCAGTGGGTCCAGAGGTGGACAGTAAGGGTGGAGGTTGGAAGTTGTATTTAATACAAGATCAGGATGTGTCACTGGTGCTGGAGAAATCACAAGAAAATACTATTAAAATGATCACAAGCAGCATGAAATATTTGATATAATAAATGCGATATTGAGTCTCTCTAAATGGGTTAAAAAACGACTCATAATCTGGTAATTACAACAGCACATCATGATTGTATTCATCATGTAATTACTTACATACATAATTTATCACTTTGTCCACTGACTTCATTTTTAGCCAGTGAACATTGTGTTATTATAAGTATCTTACCTGTGAAGGTCATTTTTGCTTTCATACTCTACAAGAGAGAGAAGGATGTTGCTGTTACATACCTGATGTAATATTTCTAATGCTCTGTCTGTTTATTCTAGTTGAAATTCTAGTATTTTATACAGAATGAAGTCAATCAGTATTAGTGTAAATGTCAGGATAGTTGAAGGGGTCTAAGGGTCCCATATTTTGCTTATTCTCAGGTTCATATTTGTATTTTGGGTTCCTACTAGAACATGTTTACTTGCTTTAATGTTCAAAAAACACACTATTTTTTTCTCTGACTATTCCTGTATTCTTTCTCTGTCAGAAATGCTACGCGTTAGCGCATGTATCTTTAAGCACCCCTCCTGAAAAAGGCCAGGCTGCTCTGATTGGTCAGCATTTCTGGATCTTCCACATCTGCGCTCTCGGCGTCTCTGCACCGTCATTGCCGCTGATGGCTTGTTTTAGATACAGGCGCTTTAGACAAGCCATCAGAACTTCAGCTTCAAGCACACAGCTTCTGAATAGGAGCTGTGTGCATTTCTCTGTAGATTTGGATTTTTTAATGGGTTGATACTCTCCCAGTATTCATACAGCACCTCGGCCTGCGAGACGAAAGAAGAAATCTCCCTTTTTTACAATATGGGACTTTTGAAAGTGCTTGTATCATCCACATTCTCACTTGAACTGACTTCATTATGTGCTCACATTATGTGACTATAAGTAAGTCATCATATAACTTATCTTTCAAACCCTCATGGCACTAACTTAGGGAAAGTCACACATCAGCTAATGGAAAGGCTTGACTCTTACTTTACTCCTCAGCCAAGGTTTGGTCTCAGTCTGAGATGCAGCAGCAGCTGGCTTTGAATCCCCAAACCATTCTGAAGACAGTCCTATTCTGTTCAGGATGACTGCTGGCGTGACCTCTGACCTCTGCTCCACAGGAGCTGTCAATTTCATTATTACATTTTTAAGTATAACCTACTATTACATACAATGATTTATTATTTTGTTCATCAATTGAATGATTGTTATTCATGATATTATGAAGTCACCTTGATCCAGAGCTAACTCAAATGATTCTGGGGTTCTCTCTGGTAGTGGAGGGACAGGTGAGGGGGGATTGCCTATAAGTGTATGGAAAAAAAGTGTCATAGTTTAGGGATACTGTTTATAGTGTTATATATTTCAGATATTTTCCGTGTATCTTCTCACCTCCTAGCTCTCTGACAGCCTCAGCAGCAGCATTGGGTGGAATGATAACCATTAAGCTTTCACAGGGATCTGAGTGCTCTAAAAAGACAGAATCATAACAGGTTTTATCACATGTATATATGTTGAGGGTGAGGGAGGAATATGCTCAAGCCTCATAGAAACTTGGGGTTTATATTCCAGATTTTTGTTAATTAACACTGAGAATACCAACCTGCATCCACAGCCATTATAAAGGATTCAGGGGTTCGTTGAGGTAGGGGAGGAGGTACGTCCTCATCTCTATGAACTTCAATAGTACCTATAACATGCAAATTGGTTAATGCAAATGTCTACATGATGACTTTGTACCACACTATTGTCTTTTGTAGTACTCTGGACTAACTTGCGCACAACTATGACCATTTATTTACCTGTTACAGAGGAGTTAAGCTCCAGAGTCTGGTCATTTAGACACAGTGAGGGCGTGCTTATGATGGGGCCAACTGTCCATTGTATGGCATCTTCAGAAGGGTCCAGTGGTGCCTCCTCTGAGGAAGGGGAGCTCATTGGAGTGTCAAAGTAGGGGTCTTCCACCATCAGACGAATGGCTGCTGCCACAGCCGGTGAAGGTGGAGGGTTTAGTGACGGTATGTCATTTCTCTCCTGTATCCTACCCAGTTTGGGTGATGACCTGGGTTCCTCCTGCAGGTCCTGGATGATGGCAAGAGCCTCAGGAAGGGGCTGGAGTAGATGCCATTGCTCCTGGTCCCTCTGCGTGTCTTCAGCTCTCAGTGCAATGTGATTTACTGAAGCGGAAGGCAAGGGAGTGTGGTACTGTGGTGAAACATCCCTCTCCTCATCAGGCAAGTGCTGGAATTGTGTCAGCAAATCCAACTCCTCACTCAGGTCGGAGAGCTCACTTTCAGTGTCAGGCGTGATAGTAGATGGAACCACCTTCACCTGGACAATTAAACAGGAGTGTGAGGCCAACAGCTTTTGATAAATGAAGAAAATTTGAATGTAAAAGCATTAATGCTTGGCAAATATGTGCATTCAATATCAGTGTGTGCAATAGTATACAATATGTAAATATAGATGTGTAAAACAGTTGAATAAATCACTATTGTTTGTGCTCCAGGGAAAGCAGTAACCTTATTGATAGAATCTTTATCGTTCATTTGTCTGCAAATCTGATGATTTTTCACTCAATCACATGACTGCGTTCTATATCAGTGCTACTCAAACCACAAGAGAGCAACAGCTGTTGTTTCTGTTTTGCTGATCATGATGGTTGTGCTTGTCAGTTGGTGTTGGTGGAGCCTGTGCTGTGTTATACATTTCCATTGTTTCTGCGTAGCCTGGCTCATTCACAAGGCAGTGCTCCTGGTCACTCACCTCCTTTCTGTGGCTCTGTGCATCCACAGACTGCAGATATCTCTCAAACAGCAACTTGATAGTTCTGTACACAAGCTCATATTGTTCCTGGGGTTAAACAACGAAAACCTGCTTTGTTAGGTGACAGAGCCCTGGGGCATGACGCACAAAACATAAATCAAAAGATCTTTGATAGAAGGAAGTAACTGACTTGAATAATTAACTGACATGTGGTTCTGCTTGTTGAGAGATTTGCAATGTGATGCATTGTTA
This sequence comes from Echiichthys vipera, assembly GCF_963691815.1. Taxonomy (NCBI): domain Eukaryota; kingdom Metazoa; phylum Chordata; class Actinopteri; order Perciformes; family Trachinidae; genus Echiichthys; species Echiichthys vipera. The sequence goes on from NC_139834.1 coordinate 7,663,487, forward strand.
ATAAAAATTAAAAAAACAGCTTCTACCTTGGTTTGAACCACTGAGGGCCTCTGGGTTCTCATGTTTTGAACTAAGTCAAAGATATTAAAATCTGGAGTGATCATCTAAAAACAAAGACACAGACAGCATAATAGGGCAGTGATCTTTACCGTTAAATTAATCTGACTTTACATAGATGATTTGCAGAAATCCGTGAGGCAGGAATATTTTACCTGTTTCTTGAGTAGGTTCCAAGTATAATCAATGACACACAGGACTCCAGTTCTACCACAGCCAGCACTACAATCAAAGCAACAAAAAGTCACATTTTAACCAGCTTAACTCCAGCAACAGTGACATTTCAATATGAATACTCAAATTGTTATTAGTCTTAGAAGAGTTGAGGAAGGCATCAGCCATAATGGTATTTTTCAAACAACAGATTTTCCAACACAGTGTCATGATTATCTTGATTCTCTCTGGTAGTCATTGTACTGCATTGTCCAAAACCGCACCCAATCAGTGCCAAGCATGTTTAAACAAATGCTGTTAGGGATTTCCAAATTCCAATTCAATCCTCAAAAGGCTCAATTCAGTGGACTTCTTTGAATTTCTGAGATTAAAGTAAAACAAATCATGTTTAAGGCTTTGACACAAAATCTGGAATAACACTCGCTTCTGAGGTTAGTAATATTTTGCCCTTTTCCTCTGAGTGTTGAGGAACAAAATCACATTAAGTCTTAGTCTTTGACAGCTGTTTAGTGGTGGTATCAGTCAGAAGCGGGGTGATTTCCTGGTAGGTTGGATCTGCCACTGACTCAACATTCCACTTCTGACACATCGTCCTAAAAATGGCGTGGGCAGATAATGTGAGTGGCATTCTTTCAGATCGCCACTCACATTATTGTATACAGTATTCATATCAATAGTAACTTACAGTAAAGTTAGGTAATTAGTTATCAAAACAAAAGGTACCAAACATAGAAAGCCAAAAGATCAGTTACAATATTGTATGTACTTCAAATAACATATTGATGTGGAAAGTATTGTAAACCAACTCGGTCTTTGTGAATCATCCCTATTTTTTTATCCTACTAAACAAAGTCGTTTCCAATGAAACTCGTTTTCTATACGCTTGAGATGGATCATTGATGAAGCACAGAATACATGAATTTATGTGTCTGAACTGATATAAGTCACAATTCTTGAGATTAACTAACTGTAAGTGCAAGTACTAAGGTGGCTTTAAAATCAGCCAAAGTGTAAGTGCTGGAAAAACTGAGGGGAATTGCCCACACATAGATTTCTTAACCTAGTGGGTCGATGGCTACCCGCCTACGCAAGCTTCCTGTCTCAAATACAAGGGAGGAGGTGTCTGAAGTGTACATATGTTGCCCACAGCAATACGTTCCCATAGTAACTACTCAATCAGAACCAAAAGTGTGATCACTGCTTGCCTGAAACAAAATAGGCACTGTCCATCAGTAATCATGATACTAATCACTATAAACACTATTTCTATAGCACCTGCCACACAGTACATGAGATTAAAAAAGATGAGTCCTAAAGTGTTTCTTATGGAAATTTACGTAAGTTCAGATATACTGTATGTATTTGATGCTCTGCATACTTCTTTGCATTTAGAAGCAGAGACAATCGAGAAATGGTGCTAAACCATTCAGATACTTAAAAACTAGGAATTATAAACTGAAACAGAAGTCTGTTCACTGATTACTAAAAGAGCAAAAATGAATTCAGTCTCTTTGCATCTGAAAGTGCAAGAAATGGTCTGTTTTTTCTATATTTCTAAGCTTGAAAAATGTGGACTGAGTGCTTTCTTAAACTTAAGTCGTAATAATACCAAGCTTTATGCCTCTGAACCGGTTTTGCAGGTGTTTGTTTTGACCTTTAGGGCTCCTTAATAGTATGTCTTTCTTTGATTCAGCCCCAATAACAATAATCTCTCTTCTAACTTTATTTCATTTCAAATACTTGTTAGTCATCCAAGTTTGGGTTGTAAATTTCACACCATGTGGATGTATAATTTGGCTTAGTGGCAGCACGTACAGTATGAATAGTGGACCAAATATGGAGCCCTGCGGAACACCATATGTGTGAGTATTTGAAGCCTATTTACCAATACTGTAAAATTTAAATCAATGAACCAGTTGAGGACAAGAAATTCCAACAAAATGCTTTTATCAGTCCGGATTGCCTGATTGATATTTGCCGTAGATGTTACTTTCGCTAAGACAGCTATTTAATTAAATGCTATAGGGAAGCCTGACCTGCAGTGGATACAAAAAGGGATGTCATCATGGTCTTGATAGGAACGCATCTCATGCAACATGTCCAGAATGGGAGGGATGGAGTCAGGTACGCCGTGATCTGGCCAGTTGAAATAGTGCAGCTGTTTCAAAGATCGGCTACACTGGAAAAAAATGTATAATAACAATGCAAGCTTCTTTAAAGAGCTCATATAATAACACAGTCATAAACAGTTCAAGGCAAAGCCATTAATCTTGCTTTTTGCTACTGTATCATTGTGAAAGAGTTACATGAATGAAATTATTTTAGTAGATTTACTATCTCGACCACATTAGTTTTGAGATTTCAACGACTGTCTCTAGTCTTTGTAGCAACTAACAACAATATTAGCTGATAATCTCTTGCTTGTCTCAGGGGAATTACAGTTGTTCTCACAGTCAGGGTACAGTATAAACACTACTTACGTTACGATAAGTCACCCTTAACGTCCTTGTCAGATAATCTCCTTTGTTTTCCTCAGAATCCTGTAAAAAAAAACAAAAAAAACAGACAGCACTGCGTCTTTAAGGTGAGTACTTATTCTTGCTATTAAAAAAACAAAAGCTGCATAATGTGAATTTATTGTGTATTGTAATAATAGTATAACCACGTATAGTGACCAAGATTGTGTAAGATTATAATATAAGCATATATCATGGAACAGTTCAGCAGGAAGTGTTTCTGTGAAATTCTAAAAATACTCACACAATAAACTGTGAAAGGCTCACAAAAAAATGGCTGCTCTTGTTTCTGCGGCCAGTAGCGCTCACACTTTTTCTATGAAAAATAAAAGTAAAAAGCACAGTGTTTTTCACATTTCACACAGTTCTAAATAGTTTAATGTACGCATCAAACAAATACGTGCAGTAACCTAGTGTAGTGGTTTATAAAACCACAGTAAACTGACACGATGCAGAAGTATTGATGGTATACAAGCAATGGAACACTGTGTTGAAATGTAGAAAAGGGGGTTACCTTTCCCATCTCAAATTCTCGACAGGCCATCACTACGACCTTGCACAAAGGAGTTCAAAAGGTCAGTTAATTCAGTTAGTTTCTTGATCATTTTACCTGATGCATGCTCATAGTTTTGAGAGCAACATTATTGTGACCACAGATTGGCAGGTCATACCTTTACGTTGTACTCCCAAAGCATCCTCAAGAAGTCCAGTACCGTGTGAGGCAGAGGACCCTGAGTAGCAATGTAGGCCCTGGAGCCTGACACTCCCTGTAGACAAAATACAGCTTATAGTCAATGTTGCATCCTCGAGCAGACTTGACTTCGTCTCTTCCATTTGGCGACTTTTATTCACCTCAGTCCTTAGTTATCGTGGTTTTACACCAAGAAAGAAATCTGGCCCGCACCTCAGCACAAAACAAGGGCCGTAAAACACACATTAAAAACATAGCGCACATTAATGCCATCACTTCTGAGCTCTGACCTCTACTAAGTGATATTAATCAGGATTATATTTGGCATATTAACAAAATCAAAACATGACGAAAAACAAAGAATAGCTTCTGCTTGACTGCTTGCTACATTTTTATTGCTATCACTTATCGCTCCTTATCACTTATTTAGTTTGTACTTATTTCATTTTGCTGCTAAACTGCACGGTGCGTATTGTTGTATATTGTATAAACCTACGCTTAACCACAATGTCTGTTTGATTTATTTGATGTTAGCTTTATTTTGATTTGATTTATGTTTATGCTTATTGTTACTCTGATCCTTTCCCACCTTTGTATTGAAACTGTTGCACAGTAATTTCCCTCGGGATAAATAAAGCTTCTTGAATCTTGAATCTTGAATTGAACACTGTATACTGTAATTTAAATAATTAATATGCCAATTCCCAAATAATTCTAGGTCGCAACATCAAGAGTCGGAGGATGTTAGTTAACATTTGCACATTCCGCATTAGTTACACATAAACTGAAAATGAATTTATATGAAACATTAACGATTCTCCTGACGAGACACTGTTAAGTTACCTTGATGAAACTGGCGTTGATGTAGTCTTTGTCATTTTTAGCTGTGGTGAGAGTGAGCTTTACTCTTGTGTGGTCAACTAGAAGGAGAGGAATATGTGGTTAGAATATCCGTGTGGCACAACTCATTGACTGTGAGTCACATTTTCACACCTTTTTATGACAAAACAAAAACATGGAGAATTAGAATAAAATGAACATCAAATATAATATGTTAGTATTTGTACAATTTTCTCAATACCAGATGGACACATTCCACATTGTCCAATGGTAATAGATATTACTAAATATATTTGTTTTTTTATTAAATAAATCAGTAATGGTGTCCACATTATGAGTCAGAACATAGCACATTATTTATCACTTATCACTAATTATCACTTTGCATAATTTCAGGTCAACATACACATTAATTTACTGGCATCATTTGCATTATATGTATTTGCATTTAATGTCATGCAAACCAAAATACTATAAGCCTATGATTCTTTGATCCATCTGTGTTTGAATACATGGAGGTCAAAAATTCATCGTGTCCCAGGCATATTTGATCTGAACTGCCCTGATGCAGAATCATGTTTATCATTGTATGCAGAAGTGGCAAACCACATTTCTTTTTTTACAAATCTGACTTGTGCAAAGCTTACAGGGAACAATGTCTTTGTATCGGTTCTTCTTGATGTTCTCCTGCTTTTCTGCTGTCTTGGTGGGATAGGTCTTGTCAGTGCGGTACTTAATTGACTGACATTTCAACCTCTGAAAAACAGAAAAGAAAGTTATTCGGACTTCATACAGCTACATCATTATAGTCATAATCCCTTGAAGCCGTGTGAATGCCATATGGAAATTACTTCCTTTATGAAGGGTAATGTTCTATCTGTTGTCAGAGAGGTTACGTTTCAACTGCATGGTCATTTTGAGTTCCTATTTGATGGCGGTGCTGTATTAAATTGCCTTGTTATATCATTATATACTGCCATGGTGTTGTATTCCACATAAATATAGTTGATATACTGCTCATAGACAGAACCTCACAGGTGTAGCATCAAATGTAACATGTTTCATGGGAATGTTACAATTCCATTCTGACAAAGAGGAAGGAAGGAGACAAACATCTCTACACTTAACAAATGCTCAGACCATGGTACACAAGATGAAGGTATGGTTGAAAAGTGCACAACGATGAGAAGTAGTTCGAACTCCCTTCGGACAAGGCTGCCTCTCATCAGCCTTGGCTTCACACCTTGCTGCTGTGACAAAAATCTATGATAGTTTTGGCACATTTATGTTATTAATGTTTTGGCATTTTGTACAGTATTTTCATAGTTGTTCAGTCTTGCAGCAGAGTCAAGAAAAAGAGGGAGCAAATGGCAAGGGGATTACACGTAACCAATCATACGGTGGTCAAATATGGTCAGTTTTTACGTGATTCAACTCCGAATGACCAGAATCTATGACTCACTTTTCTACAAACTGTCATGATGGCGTTCAAACTGAGAGGATTTCCATCCGGAATTTACTGTGGAAGGTCTGACACCCAAATCAAAGTCATGGCACGTCCATGCTTACAGGATTAGTTAAGACACTGGTCTTTTTGTTCCGAGGCCAGTTCTCGCAGTTCCAAACAGTCTGCTAAAGGCCTTGCGGACCATCTGCGCTGCTTTCACCACAGAGTGCTTTTTGTTCTTAAAGGAAGTGATGCAATAGACCCCTTCCTCTAGAGTGGTCGGGGTGGGAGCAGCATGTGAAGCACACGGTGCTGTCCTCAGGCACTGGCGTGTCACTCATCACCATGGCAGCAGCCCACAGATGATGTCATCTTGGGTGTCAAGACTTCTTGAGGGAGGGGTGTTTTTTTGTGCGATTGTGCTTGTGTGTGAATGTATGCATTGACATACAAAACTGAAACGTGATAAATTAAAAAATGATAGATCCATTAAATAATCTTTGTTATGTTTAAAGTTATAATGCGTTTGCATATGGGTCTTCCTTATTTATGCGCCTTCAATGACAAGCATCAGTGCAAAGAGGAAGCACAAATGTGGCGTTACAATAGCAGAGTGTTACTTCCCTTAACATGACGAAGTCAGGAAAATATGAACATTATACTTACTGTCAGTTAATTCCGCATAAACAACCATAGCTTTTATGGCACAGTTTCTGAGGATGTGATAAAGAAAGCCACGGCAGAAAACAGTCTACTGTGTGGAAGCTTCAACTAACAACAGTACTTTAACAAAAAGTGACAGTTGACTCACCGCAAACTCCCCACTAATGCCATTTGGTGCCTGCTCGTCCACAACCTCCTGTCTCTCCAGCTGGGCCAGGAGGCTCCTCACTATCCAGGCCTGCTGCTCCATGGATAGCTGTACACTGCCTGGGATAGGGCACCTTTCACAGGCATGACACAAAGGTCCTCATCCAGGGGTTATGGATTTGGGTCACTGAGGCTTTGGGTTCAGGTCTGTGGCGCTTCTGTTGCTGCCGCACGGAGCACTTCTCTATTGCAACTGTCACATCAAGGAACTATTGTGAGGGAACGTGTGAAGTGTCTTAGAGGAAGCACGAGTAAGCTAACAGGTTCTGTAGTCAGATTAAAAATATTGCCGCGCCCCCTGGGTGTCTCTCACTGGGTCCTAAAGCCACATGGGTGTTTCATAGCATGACAGTGCCGCAGTGGGGACTAGGAGGGTAACACCCACATAGTGGGCCACACATTTATGCATATAAGCTGTCATGAACATCTGTTCCTACTCAAAGTCAGAGTTCACTGCAGGCAGTCTAGCCTGTTGGACAACATTCACCAGAGGAGGGGAGGAGGGATGTGGGCAGGGATGGAGGCAGCAGCAGAGGGAGTGGTAAAGAGAGGGGGTGTCTGAGAATCCTGAAAATCCTGATGTTCTGAGCCAGTAATGAGCAGCAACCCACTCAACTCTCTTGGTCTTTATTTATGCCTATGCATTTGTTTTGGTAAACCACCATACAGTATTGATGAAATACTATCAAATAAACTCTGCCATTTATAATTTAACTAAAAAGGATTTAGAGAGCAATGCAGGGAGGTCTATTTGAAGGAGCTTTTGACCTTAAGTTACCCTTACAAGACTTTTTATTAGCAAGCTGGGCAAGAGTGTGAATAAGATTGATAAAACATAAGAAGATCCGATACAGTTGATGTAAAGATGAAAAAAAGATAGTAAAGAGAACGTACTGAGAACAGGCTTACCTGCAAGCTGACATGCAGTTCATGCGAGAAGAGGCAGCCTACTGTGCCTCAGTTGACACAATGAAGACAACCATGTATTTCAACCTGCATTCAGCAGGTGTTATCCTCTGTATCAGTAGCATGGTGACATCTAGTGGCTTTGTGGGAGACTTACACAAAGAGATATTCTGACATGGAACTAAGTGGTTCAATTTACTCAGTCATTTGTGGGTTTTTGTTGTCAAAACCATCATCGCATATGACTCGAGTTTGAAAAATGTGATTGCTCCCTCTCTGCCTGCTGCTTGTATGGCTGGTTAGGCTTCCTGGATCAGGAGTCAATGAACTGCCTACACCTGAGTAAAGTGGCTTCATATCTAATGTCTCTTCCCACCAGCTGGTTTGGTCAAGTATTTGTGTTCTGTTTGCATCCATCACGCTATTTTATTCATACGCTTGATTCATCACTGACCTGCCTGATTAACATAATAATTGGTATTTTACCTAAAGTTTAGAAAAAAAGTTTATTTCATGTGTGATTTCCTGTGTCTGTCATTGACTTTAGGCCAGTTCTTGACAAAATAGAAACACAGTTGGAAAATTGTGAAATGGCTTTCTCAAAGGTGGAAGAACAGCTCAGACTGTAACTGCGTGTTGCCATATTGAAAATGCAGTTGCCTCATAATGAAACCAGTGGCTCAAGGGGCTTTTCAGTGACATGAATTACATTTAGCTTATTTGTGTGCTATGTTGTATGTATGTGTGGGGCATAGCAGCACGAAAATCCATTTCTGAAACCCACAATGCGCCTGCAGGAAGCTGCGATCACCACAGTCCAACTCTACAGCTTCCTGCAGGCACATTGAGTCTAGTTGTTAAGATATAGCATACCTACGTTCAACATCAAAATGAGGACACTGTGTCTGATTTTGCTTTTTCATGGTGAGTGGGTGATTTACTTAAACTTTTTGATACCGTTTTTATTTATTCCTAAATGCCTTAAAGGGACATTTTTCTCTATGCCTTTTGGAAAATGGAAAAAATAGATAGAATGTCCATTTCAGGGGGTAGGTTTTTGCAAACATCTGTTTCAATGATGTCAGTTTTAATAGTAATTGTGATTTTAGTAACAATACAAACATTAGTAGTAACTGGGAAATATAAAGATATTGATCGATAAAAACTTCAAACGTATGTAAGCATCTGTAATATTATTCGGTCTAAACATATGGGTCAAAAAATAAACTTAAATCAGTTCAATTAAAAGTTAAATACATTGTGAAACAAGCTGAGACGAGCATTTCTCTGATTGCTGTGGTCATGGGCATTTCTATTCTGACTGGACTCTTGTCTTTCAGCAAGTCTTCAGCTCCAGTGTGGAAAAGAGAACATCAAAGCGTATATCGGAGATGAGTTCATTCTTATCTGCACGTATGACACAAACCGATTCCTCTTCAGTAAAAAGTACTGGTGCCGCGGGGATTCTAGAAGCACCTGTGAGATTTTGGCAGATTCAGACAGTGAAAGCAAAAATACGCAAAGGACTCGAATCATAGATGCAGGAAGAAGAGGGCTGTTTGTAAAAGTCACACATCTCCAGTTTGACGACACTGGAGTGTACTGGGTTGGGATTGACAAATTATATGCTGACATCATGACTCCAGTTTGTGTAGTTATCACTGAAGGTAAGACTAAAACACAATCACGATATCAGTAACATTTAGGGACTGTTAAACTAAATTGAAATATACTGCTTTCTGTTTTGTTCCAGTCCCGGTCTCTAAACCCAGTCTACGGCTCTTGAGCTCTCTGCTGGACAGATCAACATGTTGGGGGCAGCCAGTGACGGTGCGCTGTGGGTGTACAAAGGGCACCGACGTCCGTTACGACTGGTACCAGTACACACACACCAGGGATTTTCTGCTTCACCACTCATCAGACTTACACCTACACTGTGGCACTGTGGAAACGAACAGCGATTATTACTGTGTTGCCAGTAATGACATAAGCAGCCAGAGGAGTGATATCCTCTCTGTGCAGGTTCTGGTGCCTGCAGACACAAGCTGCGTCTATGTCGTTCATATGCAGGGTAAGAACGGATGTGACATGTTCTCCTATTAGTATCAACATTGCGAACACTTTCTGAGGTTTTATCCATTCCTATAACACATTCACAATCGGGATAGGATTCAAATGTATCATTCTAACACAACAAAAAGACATTACCAGAATGATAAAATACTTCACGAAGAAAACGTCTCAGAATCTTTCCTTTTTTTACTCTGTTTATTATGTTCATGAAATTGAATGTGCTTTCTGCAGCTCTATAACGGCTGGTTAGTGTAGTTGTGGTATGCAATAATGCTTTTCTGTCAGCTCACCGAGTTTCAAATAAAGAAAAGGTGTATTGATCCGGGTGTTTATACAATATAAATCATATTTTTGGAAGGTTTGTTATTATGAATGCTTGTAGCTTTTGTAAGCTCTTTGCATATTTACAGGAAGCCCAAACAGCAAGTTTTATTTTTCATGGCCAATAAAGTCGTTACAAATATAATGTAATGCATTTTTTCTATCAAATAAATTGTGCCATAAGTTTTACAATGGACAGACTTGATTTGAGGCTGTTGTGAAATCATTGTTGCACAAAGTACAAGGTCATAAAAGAATGCCATTGTGATGTTTTTCTTTTTACTCACCAGGCCAACCCATTTATGACTGTGCCGACCGAATGAGCACCACCACCACCACCACCACCACCACAACGCCACTTCTGAGCACTTGCCAAGCTACCGTGAGAATCGACACGGACACAAGAAACCAGTCTTCACGGACCAATCAAACAGATCTAGAGCTGTTTTTCAACAGGTTAGACTTGACTATATCATTCTTTAATATATTTGCAAAGAAAATCAGTCACTAATCAAAACTTTGGTTTTTTTTTTTCAGGGCATGGACAGGAGTGCCATTTTGGTATACATTGCTGCGTTGGGGTTCTTTTGCGTCCTTACTGATATTTCTGTGTGTGGTACTCAAATGTACAAAAGCGAGACAAAAACGAGCTAAGAGGAAAAGAAAGAGGAGGGTTCGGATCAGGCCAATGCCCCAGACGGCTCCTTGACCTGCATTTTACTTTGGAAGTCATATCTGCCCCTGTGACATTGGTTTATGGTTTTATTATTTACCAAAGTTCTTTGATAACATGATTATCTGTTAACAGTCTGGGTCATAATGGACGTCAGCATGTTGCATGGATGTCTCACTGCGGCACTTATCAAACATTGTTGTCATTTATTTCAATTGATACATAGCTTTCCAATGCCCCTACCAGCACAAACGAGTCATCTGAGGACCATGACACATGTTTCCTCAAATAATAAGCTACTACAATAAGATTGTATTTGTCACATACTGAAATATATTAGAATTAAATAGTTTTAATAAAATGAAGCAACTTTATCAATACCATCTGGGAAAGAATACCATGACGATGAAAAGGGAAATCAGTTGTTGCTCTGTGAACATTCCTGTCAGATCAAACAAATACCGTTAGCCATAGTGTTTATTTTCATTCCATTCTGCCGTGTAAACAGGTCATACAATAGAACACAAGGAAACGGGGTGTGTTTCAGGCCACGGGCGTTTTACAGAGGAAACCTGATCATAAACTCTCCTCTCCATCATGTTCCGAACTGGGTCCTATTGAAGCCCATGCAGTAGCACTGACCTCTAGTATGGTGGCTTTATTTTGATATATTTGTGATTTGAGGGACTATTAAATGAGTTTGTGTGTGTGTGTGTGTGTGTGTGTGTGTGTGTGTGTGTGTGTGTGTGTGTGTGTGTGTGTGTGTGTGTGTGTGTGTGTGTGTTGGTGTGTGTGTGTGCGTGTGTGTGTGTGTGTGTGTGTGTGTGTGTGTGTGTGTGTGTGTGTGTGTCTGTGTGTGTGCGTGTGTGTGTGTGTGTGTGTGTGCGTGTGTTTCCATCTTTGTGATTGTAAACCAACTGGAATGCAATTTTATGATGAGTGATGTGGGCCTTTGATCGCTTCTTTGGAATATGAAGTAATGCAAATACCTCAAACAGCTATTTTGAAACTAATCTCTTGCACAAATAAATGAATCAGCGGTGAGGTGTTTCATGGCATACATGGAAATGTATTGTCCGGGTTGGCAGGCGTTGGCAGGGGATTATGGTCAGGATAATACAATATCTATAACAGCTTGCCTATTAGAAGCAAGAAAGCAGAGGTATCCTTGAACTTGACATGCACAGTAACTGATGTCAACCTCTACATCATCATTTTCACAGTTTAAGAGAGTTGGGCTGTGTGATTTAGGGGCAGGAGAAAAGGGGCAGGGTAAGGAAATGCATCACTTCCTCATATTGACCCTGCCAGGGTTGGGTCCATTACATCAAGTCCTATAAATGCCTTGTGTGATAGTCTCCATAGTTACCATTGAAATTATGACAAAGTGTGACCATGTATGGTTTACAGGAGAGGTTAAAGTCTCTCTGGAACATTTAAGAACTATCCTAGCAAGCCCAGATGGTTTAAGAGATCTTCTGCTTGTCCCTTCAGGTTTTCTGCAGGACATTTAGGTCCACAGTGCTCCGTACTAACAACACATGGACTAGTTAGAGCCCTGTATGGTGATATGACCATAGATAACAGCTAAAAAGGCTTGTATTGGTGTAACATTACTGCTTGTTTGGAAGACATGTTGAAATATAATGGGCATTTTTTTCAAGCTCAAATGGAGATTTGAATATATATTTATTTCCATTGAACAGCAGTGGTGGAATATATTTAAGTGCATTTAAAGTACGTAGCCTACTTTTTCTTGTATTTCCATTCCATGAGACTTTCTACTTCTACTCAACTAGAGATGCAAATCTTGTAGACTACTACTCCACTCCATTTATTTTTTAACTTTAGCAACTGATTTCATATACAACATATAAATTAACTAGTAAATGATGTTATTTTATCAAAGGTTTAGCTACCCAGTAGTAGGCTTTTTAAACATTTACCAACTACAAAAATGAGGTTGTGTGCATGTAACAGACAGGAAAAGAAACACCAATGCATCAATGCTTATAGTCATTTATGTTAGTAATGGGTCATTCTGTATAATTCTGGTACACGTTTTGATGCTAATACATTTGTCTACTTTTACTTTTAGGCTTTGGATGGAGGACTTTTGGGGTCCTTGTAAAAGAGTTAAAGTAAACAAAAATGTTTTTCTTCCACCACCTGTTAATCAATGAGTGCGTTTGTGATGTTTTGAGTTTTAATGTTAAAAATCAACATCAATATTCAAGTTTCATGGTTAGGGTAACCTAAGGCAAGCTGTTTTAACATGTAATAACGACTGGATATGTATTGCAAACTTTCTGGATATGTGTAATGTAATTCTTACTAGTCATAATTTTAATTTCAGATATCCTAAAAGAAAAACCATTAGATAGGCGTATCCATAATTTAATTTTGCCTATCCAAAATACATTCTGATTGGTGAAAATGTCATTATGGATATGTACTACTGCACTTTTCCTAGTGAGAATTATTTCTCATATCAAGAATATTCATTCTAGATATTCATCCATCTTCAACCGCTTGTCCCTGTCGGGGTCGCGGGGGGGGCTGGACAGGACGCCAGTCTATCACAGGGCACATAGAGACGAACAGAGACAGACAACCATTCACACTTACGGGCAATTTTAAAGTCATGAATTAGCCTAACACCGATTCAGGAACCGTCTTGCTGTGAGGCGACAGTGCTAACCACCACAGCACCGTGTCAAGCCCAATACACATGAATGGCACACGTGACGTCATTAGTCCTGGTAAGAATGATGGTGCAGATATGTGAAATAACAATTGTAGATGGGAAGGATGTCCTTGTGGATATCTGAAATCATCATTCTGACCAGTATGGATTCAATTGACTAGGATCAATGATATGTATGGACATGTGGGTCAGTGACATATATACCACAAAAAAATTTTTTTTCAAAAATGTGAAATAACAGGCATAGAAATTATTGACTTTTGTTCTACTAACTCCAATCTTTATACAAACATATGTTGTTTTTAGATTTTCAATTGGAATCACAATTTATGTAACAATTTGTTGTAATAGTGCCTAAAATCGTCATATGGTGTGACATGAAAGTAATTGTATATAAACTGAATATGGGGTATACCTTTCTTAAGTTACTCACTTCATCAAAGTCATTTATCATAACTAAACTGTAATCCATTATAGTTTTGTGAAAATTAATAAAACTTGTGTATTATTTTCTAAATCATTGCTCAATGTGAGACCTATGCCGTCAATCTTTAAACATATTTTCTATTTATTGTGACAAACCTTGCTTTAAAATTATGAAAATATTTGTGACTCTTGCTGACACTATTTTCCATGTATTCCATGAACATTTTCAAGTTTTATCATTAATGAAGGTTTGTTATTTTCACAATTTGTAATGTCACACCAAATGATATAGTGTCACACCATATGATAATGTCGCCATGTGTCAATGCAAACCATGAAATAATCCTACTCATTGGTGAGTTCTGATCACTAATATGGCAGGAAACATTTAACCACTCTTAAATGCTGGGAGGTAATATTTTAATTAATATTAAAAAAATATTGATTATTTGATATTTAACAATAAAACAATATTAACCATATGAACATATATTTGTGTATCAAATGTTATTCCATTTCAATTTAAAACAGGTCTGCAATATGTATCAATATAAGTAAAACAAACACATTTTTTTCACATCATATGAACTGTGAACATACAGGGCAGCTGGGTGGATCCATTGATAATTAAATGCATCTAGACTTCATTGTACATAAGCCAGTCAAATTTGGAGAGAGTAGCAAACCGACTGCCTTGCTGAGGTCGTGATATGCCACCAACAACTTCCTGATCTTGGTAGTAAATGCAGTCTCGCCTATTTGGCCAGACAAAACCATTTTTGTCTCCAAGTTGTTTCATGCAGTTTACCTGCAGCCCCTCCATACTGATGTCAACAATTTGCCCCACATATGGTTTTCCCTCATACTTAAGTAAGACAAACTGTCCTTCGGTGTATTCTTCATCTGAAGTGGTGTCTATATCTTCAGCTTGGGCCTCTCCAATTGATGCACTTGGTTGGGCACTTGCATACAGCACCTGAGTAGAAGAGCTTCAAAAGGAGAGAGTTATATTTTATTGACATGATTGTCTGCAGTGACTGCAATAACTAGCTTCTACTCCATTAAATTTGGTTTGCACAATTTACAAATATGTAGGGTTTGTACTGACTGGACTGGCAGTGAAATGTTATCACCAGCAGGTCCTAAAGTTAGCTAAATATGTTATACTTACTGGGCTTGGGCATCTGTAGTGGGCCAGCTGGGTTGGACAGAGGGCACTTCAGCAGCTGAGCCACCACTTCAAAGTCAAAGGAAGAGATTTATTTATTTATTTATTTATTGTAAAATGTAAATAATTTAAAGTCATAATACTTACTCATCACTTGTCTTGTCACCTGGCACCTCACCAGGGGATACATGGTCAAACTCAAGCTGGTGCAGCTTGTGACAAGTGCACATCCCTGGATGCTGGCAGAAACAACTAAGATCTCTGTAAAATATCTTTCCTGGAGCAAAAGACAGAACTTGGTGTGTACTGCTGATTCCAGTCACTGGGCGCACTGAAGGAGGGAGCATTTCATCCATGGTGGAGATCTGCTCTTCTTCAATCCACATGATGGTGACTTTTTCAGAGGACTTTTGTAAATACTCATACAGATCTCTTGGTGTTTGTAGGTCACTGCCTCCAAGGACATACATGTCTGCCTTACGCTTCAGCACTCCTCCCACACCATCAGGTGCACCCTTCCCATGGGAACGCTCTGAAAAGTTCCAGGTGACCCTCTTGAATCCCCATGTATAGGGAATGCTGCTCATGAGGAAGCAGTTTGATCGATTTCGGTACTGGGTGGCTGGCCCATCACTGAGGACATGCAGGGTGTCGATTGCATTTTCATGTTTTCTTCGGAAATCATCAATAACTGGATTGATGTGTGCCCACACAGCACGCTCATCATGACGCAAGGACTTGGAAATGGTGGCATAGCACTGGGAGCTACTGACTGAGTAGGCAACTCCAGTATGCATTGTTGCCTGCTGCCTATTGCCACCGAAATGAAAGGCCTGAATCTCAGTGTTGAGTTTACACGCATAGTTCTCTGAAAAGTCTATGTGTAAAACCATTTCATTGGGATGGATGTTCTCCTTGATGTGTCTGAACTGTTTCACCTGATGAAGCCAGTTTAACTGATGACTCCCAATTGCATTGAGCCTCTGGTTGAACACACTAATTAGCTCTCCTACTGTCCCCCTTTTCTTCTTCTTCGCCCAGTTCTTGTAGCTTCTCTCTCCCACTACAACATCCTGCTTCTCCCACTGCTCCCATGTTGCAGTGTCAGCTGGATTGTGATCCTGCAGGTTGGGCTTATCATAACAGCACTTTGTGCACACACGTTGCATGCATTTTGTATTTTCAGTATCACATGTGATACCTGACAGCAGAGCTGACAGGCTTTTTGTCGTGATCAAGCCTCTGCTTGAAAGAGCATCAATTAGGAGCGAGATGTTCGCATGTTCCCAGCAGGCACATGTGTTGCGGTCGCTGGACCTAGCCTCTGTGACATAAAAAGGTTTATATCTTATGAACTGTCTGTAGGACAGCTGGTGCTTTTTTTCACATTTTTGCATGTAGGCCTTGTGAAGGTCCTTTAGTGAGGAAGTCAGCACTCGTCTTTGTCTTTTCTCTTTTCTGCCTATTGTGTCCTTCTTCCCAGGAAGCACTGTGCTATTTTCATCTAACAGCAGGAAGGATTCCACCTGAGCCTTTTTCTCATTAAGTAACTTTTTACTCTGTGGCGAGTGGTATTTTTCTCTGACTGTCAGTTTTGTTATGATTTGCCTTGCACTTTGCTTCCTAAATTTCTCAGCCCTCTTCTTTTCTTTGCTGACTTTTCTCTGGAGCCTTTTGTTCTGATCCTTCAGTATACTTAATGATTTTTTCAGCTTCTTTATCTCTTCAGTGTGTGAGCTTGGTGGTGGAGATGAAGGTGGGCTTGGTGGAGGTGATGTAGGACCTGGGACTTGACCTGGGACTGGACCCGGGTCTACCTGGATGTCTCCATCATAGATGGAGCTATCTGGGGGAGTCATGTTAAGTAATGCATTTAAATTTCTTCTTTTGGCTCTATATTTTGTTTGAGAATTTCTCCATATCTCCCTCAGCTTCTCTCTTCTTGACGGTGGGAGAATCTGGATTTTAAATTTAGGTATCTCCCCTTTTTGTTTCTTTTCTTGATATCTGTTAACAGAGTAACAGAATGGTGTGAACATTTTAAGAGTTGTGGGCCAACTGGGCCAGCAAGGCTTGTTGCATCATCAGAAAATACATTTTATTTTAATAAATGTATTAATTTATTAATAATTAAAAATAATACTACATTTACTTAATTTACTAATCAATAATTTAATTAATGTATCTAGTCCAATGATATTTTAGGTATCATGTATTGCCAGGCTTCAAGATAGCTGCCTCAAGGCCTTTTTGATCAACAGTGAAAGTACCCCTTAAAACCTCCCTACTTTTCTTTTCTTTTCCTCAGCAACTCCTCTCTCTTTGCAGGGTCTGAATTCAGTCTCTCCCTGTATTTCTTTGTCCTCTCTGCACTTGTCATCATTATCTGCCTCAAAAGAAAAGGGAATATATGGTTTGAGAGATGAAGACAAAACATTGTTTGGACTTAAACATTATTCTAAGGTTTCTGTGAAGGGATCTGCTGTGTCTGTCTGATAAACTAGAAACCTGTATCACAGAATAAAACTAAATGAAACTAAACTAAACACAATCGATTGTGGATAATTTTATAATATAATATAATTATTTTATATATAATTTGGTGTGATGATGGACTTAAATACATGTTTACAATGACAAAACATACATTGGACTTTGTTATTTATTGTTATTCTGCAGGAAATTACAATTCATACCATGTGGTGTAATAAGCAGACATGTCACACCATATGATGAAGTGTCACACTATATGACGTTTTCTGCACTTAGCACAACCTTGAGTCTTGTAGCTATACATTAGCATACAGACAACATGCTAGTTATTAGAAAGCAGCATAGATTTACATGTAATTATGACAAAATAGTAACATTTCTTTCGCATTTTTATGAAAAATGTGTCACACCAAAAGACATCTCGAAGTGGGACTTTTGTCAGAGTGCCAACAAGATCTGATTTATTGTAAATATAAAAATGATGACTCACCTCAGGTTGTACAGTACTAGCAATAGATTGCTAGTGTGTGTAACTTTGCTGAAGAAGGTCCTCTCCTTCCCAAGGGTGTCAAAGCAATTGCCCGTTAAAATATCCCAAAATAGTGTCACACCATGTGATTTTGGTTTTTGGGACAAATTCTTTTTAATTATGACTGACTCAAAACATTATGCTTGGACTTTGAAACGAGTCGGCTCACAAATAGACATGTTTATTATTTTTTTGCATTTTTTTAAATAATTTTTGCATTTATTTTTCTTACTTTTATTCAAGTTCTGACTTTGAGAAACAAGTGCCGGACAGTCACACCATATGACTTTTGTTGTGTTTGGTTGATGATTTTGAAAAAAAGAGTGATGAACTGTTTTACTGTTGAGTATGTTCACATAAAGCATAATGTTCTGCACAAGATTGAGAAGGTTTTTTACAAATATTTTTTTCTTTCATTCACGTTTGACACTGAAGACAGCAAAATTGCCATGTCACGTCATCCACCCATGTAAAATGTAACAGATAGAAGTGTGATTCTATTAAGTGTTAAAACTTGCCAAACGTAACCCACAGCCAACTCTAAACAGTGTGTTGTGAGGTTGGCGCAACACTTGCTGAGGGGGAGATACGCGTCACTGATTAGAAGTCCGCGCCCATTTCCGTAGGCGTCGAGAAGGACGCCCAAACCCGCAGTGGTGGCTCGGCAGCTGCCATACTCATTCTCCACGTTCAGTTGGGTGAGTCAATAAAGACGGGTTCGAGGTTTTAACGAACTGCGCTACCGAAACTAACCGGACCAGAGCGTGGATATCTCTCGACCGTGAGTAACGCAACGTTAAAGCTATGACAAACGTGTGTTGGTGTTAGCTGCCTGATAGCTAGCCAGCATCGGTTGCGATTTCATGGTTTTCGTAATATAGTGTTACTTAGCTAATTCAGACATTGAGTTGAACACAGTTAAATGTATTTCCCACTCCTTCAGAGTCTACTGGTATATTCGGCATAGATCCTATATCCCTTGAAGTTAGATATAGGCCTTCACCGTTAGTTTAACCGTCACGCGTTACCGCCCACAGCGTGTTTTGACGGAGGAAGCAACATGCGTGGTGATGCACTATTTTCCTGCCGATTCTTTAACAGCTACATTGCAATGTTTGTGTCCTTCTGTTTTAAATGTATGCCGAATTTACCAGTTAAACCTGTCGTGACAGACGAGTGTTGAAACAGGCCGGTAAGATTAGACAGATAAACAGTGTCACGCTATTTGCTTATATTGATATCTTTTTGAACGGAGTTTGGCATGTTTTCGTGTCGGGCAGGAGCTTAGCATATTTACCCATAAATGGGTAACCTTTATGGGTAAATATCCAATCTGACGTTACACTGAAACCAGTTTAATACATTTCTCGTTATTTATTTTTGCTAACGTGTTCGACAGAGCAATGTTAACCTGGTTAACGCTCTGGTTCTCTCGCTTACATTTATGCCTATCTTTGCCAGAAAGCTCATTGACTTCCGTCGGACTTGCCAGACTCTGCCATGGGTGCCACTTACTTCCTGCTCCTGAGCAGTCTTGGCCTTGTCATTACAACTCAAGGTGAGTGTGCCAGATAAGCTTGCGACGTGTGATTTGATTATACACAAGCTGGTGTTTGGTCTCATGTTGTCTTGTCCTCACTTCCAGTGTTCACATTTCTCTTTCTTTCTTCTACATTATAGCTCAAGACTGCATCAAACCCGTAAGAGGAGAGAACATGGATTTGAAGGACGAGGACATTCTTTCTGAAACATTCCCAAATGGGACCAGAGTTTCGTTTAAATGTAATGTTGGCTACGTGTCTGCAGGAGGGTCAGCGAGCATCACTTGTAATGCGGGCATCTGGAGTCCTGTGCTGCTGAAATGCAAAAGTGAATATCAGCACTTAATTTTTACATTGACATTCATAATGGCAGAAAAATTTCACCTGGCGATAGTCTGTTTTTTTTTTTTTTTAACCCTCTATTAAATAATGTCTTACAAACATATACATGCTGGATGAATAGACGAGTGACTTGATAAGCTCTAGTAAGCAATCTGTTGGAAAAACGTGCAGGGTCTCCCCCAGAGAAGTTGATCGGCCTGTTGGCAAGTGTCTTTTTTGATGGGGGCCAGCAACAGACATTATTAAGGTAGGGGCCCTGTGGTCTCTGTGGTCACAGAATCCTCAAGTGAATCACCAAATTTAGAATTTAAAAAAGCTGTAACAGATTCCATAGGGCCCTACGTAAAGACAGTGCTAAAAGTTGACCGGAGATTTGAAAATATGCCAAGTGTCCACCAGTTTAAAAAAACATCTTAAAATAAAATGGATTCCCTGATGCTTAGGCCCAGTGGGTGCTTACTGCAGGTTTGCAATTCACTGGGGTAAACCCTGATTTGTGCATTATGATATAAAGCCATTTTTAAGGGGGTTTAATCCTAATGAGGGTTTTCTTTTTTCAGGAAGGAGCTGTGGCTCTGCAGGAGATGTGCTTAATGGACAAGTTGATTACCCTGATCTCCCTGAAGGGAATCTGTTCGGCGATAAACTAGTGGTTACTTGCAACGATGGGTTAGTAATACACTGATAGCTGTGATGGTTCGTGTTCAGAGAATTCGATTTTTGAAACGCAACTGTGCGAAGAAGCATATTTAACTGTAAAATGCATTCAGTAAGGCTCACCAGTCAGTGAAATGGACTCACGCGTATCTGTGTTTGAAATCTGTTGTCTGAAGTCAAACTCATTTTTTTTAAATATTTTTTTTTTACTCCCTAATTAGTCACAGATTGGTTGGGGACCGTCAACGAACTTGTGGAGCTCAAGGGTGGCTGGGCAGGTTTCCTGTATGTGAAGGTGGGTAATCTCTGTATGTTGATACGAAGCACATGATTAAATCACAACTGTGTATTTCCATTCTAACAGATGCTACTTTTATTTTGCAGTGGTGACTTGTAATCCGCCACCCTCGGTGGACAAAGCCACTTTCAGTCCAAACAAAGAATCCTATAACTACAGAGATGTTGTACAGTACACATGTCAGAATGATTATACACTCTCTGGATCAAAATCAATATCATGTTCAAACGATGAAACATTTCATCCTGCTCCTCCAACCTGTGTCAGTAAGTGCTTTGAACATTGTCTTAGTCTAAACTCAGCAGTCACTGACTCATACATACTCTGAAGATTATTTTGGACATTAATATAGTATTCATTTTTTAATTGTATTTCCTTCTCTGCAGTGGTTCTATGTGAAGACCATGAAATTACAAATGGCGAATGGCTTGGGGGTTCTCGACCCCCTTATAGACACAAGGCTACGGTGACTTACAAGTGCAGACCTGGCTTTACTATGATAGGATCTCCCTCTTCCACATGTGGCATTGATAGTCAGTGGTCACCACCACTTCCAACATGTCAACGTAAGTCATTAATGAACATTACTACTTGGTTTAAGTCTGTGAAGAAAAGTCAACGTATTATGTTTGACCATGATGACGACATGATTTTTATACTAATCCAGATTCCTTCACATTTATTCGTTGCATGTTTACGGTGCTGATGGCACTATATTCTTACAGTGCTTACATACCGGTTGTCACTCTGTTGCCGTTTATCGTTTCATCCTGGAATTCAAAATTATTATTTTTTTTGGGGGGGGGGGGGGTCTTTTCTAATTATGAGGTCAAAGCCAGACTCCGTCATGTTGACTGCAACTTTTCATCTTGACGAGGAACACGGTCATGTTTTAATATCAGGGGCTCTCGTGTAATAGTATGTTTATAAAAAAAAAGTCAGTATATTACATAGTCTTTCAAAGTGCAGCCCCCAGAAACATTTTGTGCGGCCCTTGACCATCACATGAAATGCAAGCATTATATTTTAATCATCCTCTGTCCATATCAATACTTTCACTTACTGAATGTGAAGGTAGGTAATCTCTGTGTGCGGATACAAGACACATGATTAAATCACAACTGTGTATTTCCATTCTAACAAATGTTACTTTTATTTTGCAGCGGTGACTTGTAATCCGCCACCTTCGGTAGACAAAGCCACTCTCAGTCCAAACAAAGAATCCTATAACTATAGAGATGTTGTACAATACACATGTCAAAATGATTATATACTCTCTGGATCAAAGTCAATATCGTGTTCAGATGATGGAACCTTTCATCCTGCTCCTCCAACCTGTATCAGTAAGTCACGTGTTTTAAAAAAAAAAAAAAAAAAAATTCAAAACATTTTCTTAGTCTTAACTCAGCTGTGACTGACTCCAATACTCTGGAGATTATTTTGGACCATTGTATTCACTTTTTTAATTGTATTTCTTTGTCCGCAGTGATACAATGTGAAGGCCGTGATATCGTAAATGCTGACCGGGTTCAGGGTTCTCAGCCCCCATATAGACCTAAGTCTACGGTGACATACAAGTGCAGATCTGGCTTTACTATGATAGGAGCGCCCACTGTGACATGTGGCATAGATAGTCAGTGGTCACCACCACTTCCAAAATGTCAACGTAAGTCATTAAAGGGGACCTATCATACTTTTCCTTATTGTATATTCATATTGTTAGAATGTTGAATGCTCATGCTTAACATTAACCCAACCCCGGCACATGGGTTAATTTGCATAATTCGCATTTGCTCTGCATATCCATCTGGGAATGTTTGGAGATCTTTTGGGAAGGGGCGAAAATACTTGTTGCCGATTGGATAAACCATCTGTCTATCACCAACATACGGGCCAAATCTACGAAGCGTATCACGTGCTAACAGTGTCGTGGCAAAGCTCAGAAAGTAAACCTGTCGGTAAAGGATATTCGCCGTTTGTGTAACTTGAATTTACAGATAAAAGGCACAGTTTCAGGTGCCCGGACCCTATTCCAACAGAGGGATCCAAGAGAAAAAAGCGTCAGTGAGAAGCTTGCTCGATAGCTGCGCTCATGTCATCCGTGGAAGCCGCCCTGTTGTTTACACTGAACAGTCGCTGCTCGTTGCGTCACACTTGGACTCGCCTCAAAACCAACGCTGATTGGGTCGGTCGCTTCAGGATGGTCTCGCGAGGCAAACGTCTTCTTTCAGACAGTTTTTTCTCTACTTTCTCTGTGGTCCGACATCTGCTCCAGGCACGGCAAGCCCAGCACGCTCACATAGTACAGTTACGCACAGCCCTGAAAGGAACATGCTGCTCTTTACTACATGTAGCTACATGCTAGCGGCAGACAAAGCTGTAATATTTGTTGCTTGTGTCGTTCATTACTCCCTAAATTGAGAGCACACTCCCTTTCCAACATTTCAGGCTGTGTTTGGTTTGTAAAGCGTTATTTGTGATATCTCACGGTAAAAATTGTTGATTTAACAATAAATCGTTAATAATATTTAGCTGCATGCTAGGGGCAGAGAAAGCTGTAATATTTGTTGCTTGCGTTGTTCATTACTCCCTAATTTCAGAGCACACGCCTGCTCCTACATGTCCGGTCGTGTTTGGTTTATAAAGCGTTATTTGTGGCGGTAGAAAGTGCTGTTTTGTTGCACATTGGACATTAAAGCATGTAAATATTTTCTAGTAGAAACACAAAATACATGTATGAACCTGAAAGAGTATAATAGGTCCCCTTTAATGAACATTACTACTGGGTTTAAGTCTGTGAAGAAAAGTTAACATGTTTGACCACGATGACATGATTTTTATCCTAATCCAGATTCCGTCCCATTTTTTCGTGGGATTATCCTAATCGCATAGATAAAATAAGCATTGTTTCCTCCCCCTTGCCCCCGTGCTCTGCGGTTAAATTACGTTTTTAAAGTCAGGAAGTTGCGATAGCACCACTGTTTGAAAATATATTTTTTAGTGCTCTCACTCAGCTGCCTCTTTTTTATTAATGTTATTAAATAACTACATTAAAAAAAGATGCCAAATATAAAATTTCCGGATAAACCCATAAAAGGTTTTACGACGCATCAAATGTTTGCCAACGACAGTAGATTTCACAAAGATTATATAAATATTGCCTGAGCTATGAAGGAGAAGGTTTAAACTAAGTTGGATCTGCAATTCGGATTATTTTGTTTGCTTATCACCAGAAATATTGCCCCGGTTTTAGAGCCTATCTTTTGGCTAAGACCTTGCAGCTGTGTAATATTTACTTGGTGTGAAATGCATTTGAACTATTTTCTCCAGCCTCTTAATTATGAATCACATGATTAGAGTGGATAAGGGTATCTTCTATATCAGCAGTTCCCCCGATGCCGGTGACACTGTCCTGATTGCCTCTTTATGTTTTCGCAGGAACCTCAACAACCACCACCACCACCACCACCACCACCACAAAGCCTCCCCCAGGTAGAGTCCATGTAAATCCTCAGAGGCCATCTAAAATCCTACAGTGTCGTCACCTGACTAAACTGCAACAATTATACCGTGCCATGATGTATATCAATATTATTACATAAGAATTCATGAACCCAGGTGAAGGATTTTCTCCATCTTGTTTCACGGATGTGAATTAATTACAGAGTTTTGCTTTACCAAGAAAAATATCTGTAACACTTTGTCAGGTTTAAGCAACCTAAAACACCCAAAACTTAACAAAAGAGAGAAAGACAAGAGTTATTTTACTTGCAAGGAGAACGGACAGAGATCTGCTCAGTTACAAATCTCCTACCGCTCTGAGGTAATCTCTGCCGGACCCCTTGATTTTATTGGCTTATGGTGGTTACAATGTTTACAATGAATTTCCATTCTTAAGGTGAGGGTGACATAGCTGCAATTCATTGTCTTTATGACTTTACAACTCAAAAGAAGCCTTAAAACATGTCTTGTCATTAATCAGTTGAGCAGTTGAGTTTGGTGACTCCTCAACAGTCAGGTTTATCTGATTTCCTTGACCTGCATCCACTCAGCACGAATTGGCTATACACACACATCAAGTAATGTTAGTTTAAATGTAAAGATAATTAGAGTAAATATGGGATTACTTTATGTACAATTATTCTAACACACTTGCATCAGTTAATATCAGAATCAGAAATGTTTGTCATTGTTTTTTTCAAGACAACAAAACACTGATAAGCAGCTTAATAAAGTAAAAATCTAAAATGGTCAACTATAAAATGTAAAATAAAATATGAAAATAAATATATACACACACACATAAACGGTGAGGTGTTACAACAAACAGAAGGTCCATATTGGGCTGAAAGAAGTCAGTATTTTCACGTTGCCCTTTTGACCTCACAGGAAATTGCAGCTTACAGTTTAACACACTTTGGGTTGCAAAGGGTAGGAAAACTTCCATGGGAGGTTAAGCTGAGGAATTAGACATTTCAGTAGTGACCGCATTTAGTAAAGGAATTTCACATAAAAACAATACGGAATGTACTGATTAAAGTACGCCCATTTCCATTGAATTGTAACCATGCACACCATGCGTTATGTATATATGGTATGTTGTAGTAGCTGGAGGGTTATTAAATTGGATGTATTTGTTTTTTAACAGTAGCAAAAGTGCATTTTAGTTCAACCAAAACCTCTATTTGACCTGATACTGATCTTCTATGTATTGTTTTTTGTTTGTTTTTGCAGGCAATAATGGAGATCGCTTGTCTATAGGCCTGGGCGTTGGTTTGACTGGTAAGTTTCATCCTTTATCCTTTAACTGTAGATAAAGAATGTAAAGAGATATTGTTGATCCAAATAAGATCATGAAGGCCTCAGAAGAACAGCATGGGTGTATTTCTACAGATATCTGGTGAAGACATTATGTTCTTATTTGGGTCAACAAATAAGGAGCATGCTCATAGATGGATGTATCACACTGACTTTTATTAATATAATATTCAATTTGCTGGGGAAGGTGCAAAAAAGGTTTAAATAATAACCTCTGAATTGGTATTTTAACAAAGAGCAATATTAATTTGACCAATCATTTTATAAATGACTAATCCTATTCATATTAGGCATTTAAATTACACTACCTGTGCCGGCCTCATGACCCATCATCTTTTTTTGCATCATCATTTTCAAACATGTCAATTTTTCCCCCGTCAAAATAGTTCTCATTGTTGCCCTCACTGCCTGTGGATGCTATTTCTTTGGGGTCCCGGCATTCATCAAGAAAAAAACTCGGTAAAATGTTGTTTTATTCAGCTATGCCAACTAACCCTCGAAATGGCTCTGTCCGTGTCGTGGCTTTTTCCAACTTTTTTTGAATAAAATGTCTCCGTGCTTTGTATTTAGTAAGCTTTTCCATGCTGTCAAAGCTCTCTGTCTGTCAAGCGTTAAGTGTTGCATGTTGAAGTTGTGTGCATTTGTAAGGTTCCTTTCTCTACCACACAGTGTCAGTGTTGTCACAAGGGGTTGTCGGCTCTCGAAGCACTCTCCTACACAGAGCTGTAGGTAGTACTCGCTCAGTTGAAAGAGCTCTGCCCCAAGTGCCTCTATGGTGTTTTTAATCAAGTGTTGATAAATACAGCAGGCCATAATGATATATGAAGTATTAATGATGAGATTTTCTGCGCCATCTGCTCTTGTATGCTGTATACTATACGTATGTTGACATGTATGGCTCACACTGTGACTGTCTATAGTGAGGATGGGCGTTTGAAGTCGCGTTACCTGACGAAGGAATACTTTGTTTTGTTTTTACTCGTGCGGCTCACAGCATTGTCATGATTCTGTCACTTTTTGACTAAATAGTCATAGAAATTATATATTTATATTCTTAATATTACAAACTAAGAAAGTTCTTTAAAGCAAGTCATTTGGTGCCTTTACGGTCCAGATACTCAATTCAATTTTATTTATAGTGTCAAATCCTAACAAAGGTTTTCTCACTTTACAAAGTAGTTAAAGACCACACTTTATGACTTATTTAAAGATATACATTTAAGACCGGTTCCTGTTGATCAGTCCCCTGCAGACCCTCCATCCTCCCATCCCTAGTCTATAGAAGCACTTACTTGGCCTTTAAAATCTAGTGCAGCCCGCAACAATGGCAGCCTTCAGAAACATTTTTTGCGGCCCCGGACCGTCACATGCACTATATTTGAATCATCGTCTGACCATACCACTACTTTAACTTTCAATATTTTACATTTACTATCACTAAGGCTAATGTGCCCCCCTAACAACGGTCAATCAGGTTAGGAAAGACAACTTGTGGAAAGCCACTGGTTGCATGGCAACCTCGCAGGTGCTGCGGAAAATATGTTCTGTCGTCAGTGCGAAAGTGTGATCTAAATAATAACGTCTTTTTAAATCATTTTGATCCTTGTTCCTGTTGCCTTTCCGCTTTATTAGATTTTTACATTGGCTTTTTTTATCTCTGCTAAATAGGAAGTAGTGGTTGCTGGTATGTCACATTTGTGGACATGTTTCTGAGGAAACAGCTTTTGTTTCCTGTTGGTGTGTGTAATGCCTCACTCACTGTATAGGAGAGTGTCTTCAGAGTGGAAAACTGAAATAAACCCCGTCACCACTTTGCATAAAACTTTGAAACTTTCACATCCAGGGGCCTAAAGGCAACTGAAGTGGCCCTTCTGTCTGCCATAAACCTTTGGTTCTCTTTATGGATAAAAAGATGGAGGCCATTAGTCAATTAAATGATAAAGATGTGACAACTGAGCATTTGGTGGTATTCTAGTCATATTGGATTCTGCAGAGAGGGTTGGTGTTCATCACAGTTATTGTAAACCAAATGAATGTGAAGACCCAACACACTTTGTACATTGTTGAATTATTATTGTTTGTCAATTCAGCAATTTAATTTGAATGTTTTTTCCCTTGATTATGTTCTCTGCTCTTAGAAATGAACATGGAGTATTTTGCATCCCACAACTGGATATTTAGGCTGTAATAGACAGATGGGTAGCAGCAGACAGGACTGTGATGTGTGTGTTTTGTGTTTTTGGGGTCTTGTTTGGACACGGGTGGTCTGTACTCTTGTGGGTTAAAAGGTTGTGCCTCTAGGCTTCTTTAAACTCTCCTCGCTTCTTGTCTGCCTGGTCATCCATGAGCAGTAATGTTGACCAGTCATTATTGGATTACAGCTCTGGGAGAGGCTATCCTGACAATCCGGCTCCAAAAGATGGAGAGGAGGTAGCACTCTCGGTAAGAAGACGGACCATCAAGCACACTTTTAATGCCAATGAACAGACAATAATTTGCGATAATGTAGGCAGAAGCATTACATTTTCATACTTTTATGTCCTTGATGTTTTACTAATGTTTTCTTCCCTCTTCTATTTTCCTGGGCTGCTAACTAAGCTGTTGGACACGTGCCTGCGTTATTTCTCTTAAACCCCTTCACAGTTAATTCTTCCTCTTCTACAGGGCTGTATGGATTTTGACAATCTGTTTAGAAAATGTTCAATATAGGTAATACTTTTCTTTGTTTTTTCTTTTCTGTAGTAAGCGTCACAGCCCTGTTGTTCCAACATTACTGGGTGTAAGAAACGCCAGTTGAGAAGAGGACGCCACCGGACAAGTCTTTGAATGTACTTGTGCCGCTCACGTGCACGGGCTCATGCAGCCCCCCGCAAATCTATTTCTGAACGCCACTCTGAGATTCAGAAACCTCAGAGAATTTGACTTAATCTTTAGCTTATACTTTAGGCTGCTCCTCCAAAAAAAGACTACAATATTTGCCGTCTTTGATATGCCACTCATAACTACTATTCTATTTTTCCTTTGCAACATCACAACAGTGTTTCTATACTGTAATTATGAAGGAATGAGTTTCTGTGTTCATCAGAGGGGATTAATAAATGTTTGCACTATAGCTCAGAGCAGAGCTCAGCCTGGCCTGTATAGCTCGGTAACACTGATGGCAGAATACCAGCAAAATCTTAAAAAGAGTGTTTGCACGCTTGACCTTAAATACAGCAGTTTGTTTGGAACGGAAACATTTGAAAATCAAAGTTTTAGTTTGATGCTCAAAAACCGTGGACTGACTTGTAGCTATTTGCTTTTTATCCGAAATGATCCCACTTGTGTAACTGGAATCCTTTGTGTGTGAGAGACTCCTAGCTGATTAAGCAGTCCTCCAGTCCTGTAGATACAACTTCCTTTCTAGAGACAAAGAGATCTGTAAAACAGTTTCTCACATAGTGCCTAAATACGAGGCATTGTCCATACGCCTTAATGTAAAAGCCAAGTGTTTTAGCTTGCGTGTCAGTTGTTTTATGTTTGTTAAAGGGGGATTTCTGTTTTGTTTTTTTAACCTGGACCCTATTTCCCCATGTGTTTCAGTGTAAGTGACTAATAGCAATTGGTCCAGTATTGAACGTGAGCACGGCTGAGAACTGGGCTACAATGAAGTCAGATGTGGTACCTGCACACTGACAATATTCGCCAACTGTTTTTTATTTTGTTTATAGCCACAACTTCCGCCTGTTTGCAGCCAAAGGGAACGGTAGTCTATGAAAGGTGCGCGAGGTGGAGCTCCACATTCTGTCGGCAAAATTCAGAAATGCTTTTTAAAATTAAAAATCTTTAAGGTAACACAAAGCTACGCTTCACAATACTCTTCATCTCTGAAGTTCCACTCTTCCTGCAACATCCCGCGAGATTTCAGAATAAGATTTCGGCCTCTTTCCGTACAATTCGATTACATTGTAGCCTGGTTCACAGCAGCCAGGCTACAGGGCTCGCTAAATACTGGAAAAAAGGCTGTTGCCCTGATTCACTGACACAGAAATACATGGGGAAATGGGGTTAAGAAATACCAACATTCCCCTTTCATGGAGGCGTAACTGTGAGCCTACCTGAGCTTAATGTCTATGCTTAATAATTAGCCATGTGTAATATTTGTTCACCAAAACCGTTTCTGCTGATAGTTACTTTTTTTTTTTTAATTAAAAAAATAAAATGAATCAAAAATGATTTCTGCCAGCATTGGTTTTGTAGACATTTCTCTTCAAAAGTGTCAGTTTAATATTTGTTGATCCCTTGCCGCACTAAGAAGAGAAAGAAGCATACTTCATAAATATTAGGGCACAGACAGGTATTGTCTGTGGTTACAATACATTTGACTGTGATCTCTCTGATAATTTTGCACTTGCCTGGCTTTTATCTGTATTTATTAAACTAAAATTTGTTTCAGAATGTGTGAATTTTGCATTATTTTGAGGTGGGCTTTTATTTTGGCACTTCCTTTTATAACCACTTAATGAAATACAACAAAAACGACGATGCAAAGACTGGATTTATTGCATTTATTACTTCACCCATTCACTCAACTGGACTACATGCTGTAGGCAGGAGGAGCTGGGGGCCGCACCACCAACCGTGCAGTCTGGAGAACCTGCTCCACCTCAAGAGTCACAGCTACAAATAAGGGATTGTGTTCACATTGTAGTCTTACAGTATAATATAAATACACGCTTTGCTTCTGAATAAATACTGTGAGAAAATGACCATGCTTCATGGTGGTGCACCATACAAAATGTCATATTAAGTCGTAGTATACGTCATGCAACATGTAGTAATAGAATGTAATGTTATTTAAAGTCACACTAGCCACAAGAATGTAAAGAAGTCATAGTATGCTATAAAAATGATGTAAGAAAAAACGTCATTAAAATGAGTTGTACTGTAATGTATATACCGTATATACAGTACACTATGATTGATTTATAAATATATACTCACATTTTTATAAAACATACTTTACTGGGACTTTTTCCAACATACTAGAACTATAAATGTCATGACTTTTTTTTCCCCCACATACTTTCTTTGACATACTACGCTATGACTTTTTTTCCAACAAGTTATGGCATGACTGCTTAAGACAGGCTATGCTATGAATGATTTAAGCCAATTTTGAACATATTTTTTTGACTTAAAAATCAAAAAAGTTTTTCTTGAATTTTGCAAAAAGTACAACAGTTGTACAGTGCATCAGCGAGTGTGCCTTAAAGTGAAAAAGAAGAAACCCCAAACATAAATCCCACTGTCCCCGTGTCAGATGTGGTCACAATAACCGACTAAGTAATTAAGTAACACAAGTAGATAATTAAGGTACAGTGAAACAAAATAGAGTAAAAACTATAAGTACTTCAAGAAAAGTATTAGGAAGCATCACCAGGAGTAACAGTAATTTATAATGAATCAGTAAGTTGTAACTACACTACAGTCAATCCAGTTAGTCCCTAAAACAAAAAGCATAGCTTATGTGCAGCAAAGGGTGCTTGAAACAAAAGCAGACCCTGAAAACAAATAGAATCCGTCGACACTGCCTGAGCTGTCAGAACATCACTGTGGACTGGAGGTTTGTAGCCCACTGAAAGGTGCTTCAGGTAACATCATCTCTGGATGTGACATGTCACAGCTGCATGATGCTGGTCAGTGAATGACACTTCCCACCCCAAGAACACTGATTTCAAATGGTGCTAGATAGATGACAATACTCTAAGCCACCATCTGAAACCAGCTTCCAAGGGGGGCACTTCTGACAAAAGGCAACCTTCTGTGGTGCAACACCCTCAAATTTAGATCATAATGGAAATCAACAGTTGCTGTATGTTTGATAATGAAGGCTTAATTGTGGGGCCTACCTTAGCATGATTGGCACATTGCTTTTAGTCCCCTGTAGCTTCTCTAAATTAAGTAAAACAGTTCCCCCCTTACAGAGAAAAGTAAATCAAAAAGTGAATTTCTCCAAATGATTGGTTGAGTGGTTTTGAGTTTAGTTCAATATTTGTTGACCCCCCACATTACTTTATAAAGGCACGCCATAAGAGGATTAGGACACAGCTACAGTGCCTGTGGTTACATACAAAATAGAGGATTGTCTCTGAAGATTTTGCACCTTCCTGGCTTTTTTTTTTATCTCAAACTAAACTGCGTAAAAACATCTTGGTGAGATTTTAGTATTATTTAGAAGCAGGGTTTTATGTTGCCACTATCTTTTTGTAATCAATTAATATCATTAAAGCATAATAAAACAGTTTCAATTTGAAACACTAACATGTGGACAGGAGGATCCAGGGATCAAATCACCAACCCGGTAAACAGATTGGATAGCTTGCTCTACTTCCTGAGCCTCAGCCACGCACACGATATTGTGCTCAAATTGTACTCATGTGGATATATGCATAGACCTTTAAAGGAATTCCATTGCTAGGCAACAGCCTTGGTCCTTGTTAACTTCCTGTCAACTGATGTCATTTACATTCACTGCAACCAGAAATAAACTCGGACACATTTAGAATGTTTATGTTTCCATCTTTGAAAATGTCTTATCATGATTCCTTATTCATCTTATTAATCTTTAACAGAGGTGTGGCTATCCCTCAATAAGCTGTCATAATATAGAGCAGTAATCCTAAATCACTTTACTATATTTGAACAACTGACAAAAGAAACCCACTTTTGGGTATATACATACTGGAAATCAAACGATGATTTGAAGGGTGGCATTGTGGTTCAGTGGTTGGCACTGATGCTGCGCAGCAACAGGGTTCAGGGATGGGACATAGTTCCATGAATATTTATACTACAGTGCCACCTTGTGGATTTCACGAGAACATTGTTCAAACGATCTCTTGATCAAGGTGGCAGAGAAACATATGGGATGTCAAAATTACATTTATCGGTACACTTCTTTATACTTACATCACTACATTTCAAAGGGAAATATTGTACTTTTTAAGTGACTAGATTCATTTGACTGTTTCGTTATTTTGCAGATTGTTTTGCAAACAAAATAATACATTTAGCTAATAAGACTTATGAACTTGAGTAAATGCAGGACTTTTACTCACAACGTAAACAGTATTTTTGAAGTGTGGTATTTTGATCTTTACTTAGAAAAATATTCAAACTGTTCTTGCTCCACTGCAAACGTCACTCCAGATATCAATGGGAGGTACATGATGAGATTCATTTTGTTTACTTTGTAATCAAACACAGTTAGTTTGCAATGTCACTATCCAGAGTCTGCAAAATAAAGAGCACAGCTTACTTACATGCTCCTCCTCGAGGTGCGATGAAATTTGTCCTTCAGTGTAACCGATTTCAAATGGTGCTAGAAACAAAAGCAGACTCTGAACACTAAAAGAAATCGGTCAACCTTGGAGGGAGGACACAGTGCCTGAGCTGTCAGAACATCACTGTGGACTGGAGGTTTGTAGCCCACTGAGAAGTGCTTCAGAGAGTGATACCTTTATCTCTGGACACCTCTTGTGACATGTCACAGCTGCATGTTGCTGGTCAGTGAATGACACTTCCCACCCCAAGAACACTGATTTCAAATGGTGCTAGATAGATGACAATACTCTAAGCCACCATCTGAAACCAGCTTCCAAGGGGGGCACTTCTGACAAAAGGCATTCTTCTGTGCCGTAAAACACCCTTTCATCTACAAAGGAAACAAAAGAAAAAGAAAATACCATTAATATTAGCCAGAAATAGTGGAAATCAATGAGTAAAATTAGTTGTAAGCTTGACACGAGAAAGTCATTATTACATGACCACAACTCCATCCATCCATTCATTTTTATCCACTGTGACGTAGGGGCAGAAGGCTAAGCAAGGTATTCCAGCAACCCCTCTTCCCAGCAATTTATTCCAGCTCTTTCTGGGGAACCTTGAGGCGTTCCCAGGGCAGGTAAGGATTATAATTTCCCCAGTGTATTCTAGGTCTACCCCGCGTCCTCTTACCAGTTGGACATGCCCTGCAAAACGAGAGGCCCCCTGGGGACAACCTCAACTGGGCCCTTTCAACGCTAAGGAGCAGAATCTCTACTCCAGGGTCCCTCTGGATGTCTGAGCCCCTGACCCTATCTCAAAGGGTGAGCCCAGCCACCCTAGGGAGGACAATCAGTTCTGCTGTTTTTTCCGGACCATAGATTGACTGGTAAAATTGAGAATTTGCCTCTTAACCACAAGTTCTATTTTACCCACACTCATGAACAAGACCAAAAGATACTGGAACTCCTTCACTTGGAGCAGTAACTAACTCCCAACCCAGAGGGAGCAATCCACCGTTTTCTGGCAGAGAACCATGTCCTCAGCCTTAGAGGAAGTGACTCCCATCCCCACTTGCTTCACACTTGCAGTGGCTGCAAACTGCCTCAGTGCGTGCTGGAGATCACAGTCTGATGAAGCAGACAGAACCACATCATCTGCAAAGAGCCGAGACACAATTCTCCGAGGGTAAACATGGTCGCCCTTTTTTAAAAAAGCCTGCTACTCCACATGCTCTGTCCCCAACAGTGCCGACCAAAAGGGGATTTCAGAAAGATTTCAGCTGAAATAATTGAAACAAAAAGATATTTGATTGAAACACAAAGATATTTGAGAGAACAAAAGACTGATGCAGCAGCAGATGCACAGCTTGATAGCTTGATATCTGCATATACTGTGATTAAAATAGAGCCTAAGAAAGAAACTGTAGCCGTGAAGCAGATACTGATATGGCAGGAGCCCAAGAGAAGGCCCAGAATTATAGGTGTGCAACGCATAGAACTGTTTTGGTTTTGTAGGGGTGAAAATGTGTTATCGAAGGGGGGATTGAAAGAACTCAGACCCCCCCCCCACACACACACTCACACACACACACAGATCTGAATTATGCTGTTTACGACACAGATATGCACAGATATGCATATCCACTTAAGCACAATAAACTGTTACACTCATTCCTTTTCAGTTGGTAAAGTTGACTTAAATAAGATCTGAGAGGACACTGGAGAGATAACAGCTGTTAGATGTGCTGTCGTGTTAAGTATTGGATAATCTTAAGGCCTTACCATTTACAAATAGAGTAATCAACTTTTTAAACAATGCCTCGTTGGTCTCCATTACGCTGATGAGATAGTAATACTGTAGGCACACTAAGATGATGTTCCAGGGGAGTATGCCAGCATCTTGGGAGAGACCTCAAGTGTAATGCACTCAGGGATGGTTTATGCTCATGCTCGTGCCCAAAAAGTAGTTTGAGTCACCGCCCTGGTTTAGGACAGAGAGCTGAGAGGAGGGAAGCAGATAAAGGGAGAGTGAGAGAGATGAAATGGAAAACCACTAAGAAAGCACCATAACAATCCCCCCCACCCCACCCCCCTCTCTCTTTCTCTAACACGCCCACACGCCTGATCTGATACTTGATCCAAGCTTTGCGGATATGTGAAGGGCCAAACAAGAACAGACACACAAAACACGACCACTGCATGTCTTTCAGGCTCACCTGCAGCTCTAAGCATACAGACCTTGATGAGTCTTGTTCTCTCTGTTGCTCGGTAGAATAGTGACGGTTGTAGTGTGTTGCTCTCCAGGCGCTAGAGGGGGAAAAAAAGCAAGGAAGTGGCTGTTAACCGCTGGCAATGAGAGCCATGACGCAGACACACAGCTACAATACACTGAGAGGGTGGGGCAGTGACAGGTAGTGGCCAGTTCACGGACTTGTGCTTCAGTAAAAGTACAAAACTACTCAACCATCTCCTGCTGTTTTTACTCTTTGCATGCAGGTGAAAGGACCACAAACAATACATTGTCTTGCTTCAAACCCCACCGTTCCTCCAGAGCACACGCCCACACACAGTCTGCCTTCGATTTTTCATGTTTACAATGACGACTCCTACAAATACTCCTTGTCTTGAAACTGACTAAAGCCAAATCAGAGAAGTCTAATTCCAGCCTCAAAAATATCAGATGCAATTTACTTATCCCCACATCCTTTACAAGTCCTTATCAGGCTTCAAATAGAAGTATTCTTTTTGGCAGGACTGTTTATGTGCGAGGGTGTGCAAGACTATATGTGTGTGCATGTGTATGCATGTGTGTGTGTTTCACTGCAGCCACAGTGACGGCTCTGATCAGAGGGCCTGTCTGTCCGTAGGTGTCTGGTTCCTTCGCCTGGCTGGCTCAACCCAACCCTGTCAGTTTTCTTTTTCGGGTTGTTTGTTGCTTGTGTGCCACTGGACCTGTTGTGTAATGCTTATAAAAGAATTAAAGGGACAGGAGGCCTTCAGAGAGCGGTCAGCGACAGAATCAGACTGGAACTGTGATGCCAGGGTGAATATGCCCCAATATGGGAAGCCCATAGCGCACCTTATGTACAACTTAATATAGAAAATTGCTGAGTCAGTAAACTGCAGTGAAACATACATGATAAGCTATACTATACAATAGATTGAAAATACAGCTCATGTTTAAAAAAAAATACACATAAATCAGCTGGAATAGTGGCGTTCTGTCTCTGACTGTCACACGTATGACCTACACAGACTGATGGACTAACAAACTGTGATGCTAAATCATTCATAAGGAATGACCCCCCTGTGGTGAGATGACTGGGAGAGTACCAGCTTCAGTGCTGATGCTGATCTGATTAGAATCTAAATGGCCAGATACATTTAATCAAAAAGATGGAAAAATGTGTCAAAATCGTTTCTATATTAAATTAGAAAATACACTGTACTTTTTATTTGTAAAGTATCTAATTCACAAAGGAGTATGCAAAAATAGTTGTTACCATGTGATTATGCCCTAGCTGACACTTATCTTCTTCATTTCAACCATCTTTACAAAACAGAAAACACAGGCAGTGACAGTATACGGTGTTATACCATCAGCACATTGAGAGAAGAGGAGAGAGAGAGAGAGAGAGAGAGAGAGAGAGAGAGAGAGAGAGAGAGAGAGAGAGAGAGAGAGAGAGAGAGAGAGAGAGAGAGAGAGAGAGAGAGAGAGAGAGAGAGAGAGAGAGAGAGAGAGAGAGAGAGAAAGACGGAGAGAGAGAGATGATGGCTGTGGAGGCTGGAGCTGCAATGCAGACCACAGGCAGCTACACATGCTCTTGCATCATCTTAGAAATGTGGCAACTTTTGGATGTTGGACTTAGAGCCAGGAGAAGGAGAGACCTCTCTTGTCTAGGGATTTAAATCCTTCCTCATCACAGGTGTCAGAGAGTCAGTTATGCATTCTATGCAAAAGACGACGCTGACCAGCTCTTTTTACCTAGAGAGTATGTCAGTGCACAGCAGCGCACATGCAAAAATCTTTCATTTGAATTTGACTACAGGCAATCATACATATGGAGAATAACATTTTGATATGAAATAAACATACTTACTCTGGTTAAAATTGATCACCGTTTGTTTTCCACACCTTAATATCTAATAACACCTGCTTATAAACGTAACACAACTAAACTAAACTGAAATAATGTCTTAGACCATTGTCTCCCCTGTCATTAGTACACACAAAACTACAAAGGAAAATATCAGGAAACTAGAAAATGCATTTCCTGCAGAAAATGCGTGTGAATGCTAAAAGGTTTAAACAAATTCCAAAGTAGTGGTGCAACACATCATCATTGATCCTTGATCCGTTCGGATCAATATCTTCTGTTCGGCACACACGTGATCTGCAAATTGATTTGTGAAAAAAAATGTTGTGCGCAAGTTCTGTCTACACAGTCTGCGCGCAGTATGGTCATGGCGAGCGGAGGAACGGAAGGGCTTGAACGCCCCGCGTCATTTAAATCCCCTGTATTGGAGCATTTTGGCTTCCCTGTCAGGTATAATGATGGAGGTAAGTGGATCAAACTGTGACGGTGTGTAGGCACTGTGGCCCAGGAAAGCCATATGACAGTGGAAACACATCAAGCATGGCCACGCGTCCAGGGGAACGCAGAGCTATGTGACGATAACCGCTCAATTCATCACAGCAGACTGGGAGATGAGAAGCCCGGTGCTCCAGACACGCCCCCTCTACGAGAGTCACACTTGCACTCATCTTGCAAAGGTACTGATACAAGCAGTGGAGGAATGTAAAAATAATAATAATAATTAATAATAAACTTACGTTTCTTTGTCTTGGTTTTTTGCTGATCCGAAAAATGATGTGATCCGTGACTTTGATCGGAGAAACAATCCAAACCGTGAATTTTTAGATTTGTTGTACGCCTATTGCAAAGGATTGCTGCAAATGCACAAAGGCAAAATAAATCGCCTGAAAAATGTTTAAAGCCCAAATGCATTGCACTGCACTGCTGAAACACCTGGGAGTTGAAATGGAAAACTGAAAGAGGTGGAACCTTGGCAGCTAAACTGAGTTATCTAAAGGAGCCAAGAGCTGATAGGGCAAATACATTGTAAGAAAAGCTGCAAGCTAAACTGCAATATAACTGCTTAAATAAAGTCTGTAGCTGAAATTATGCAAAAGTAGTAGAACTTCAAAGTGTAGTAAACTGAAGTGAACTTCTCTTGTTCATTTATATTATACAAAACCGCGAGAAGCATCACCACAACACTGCTCTCTAAACACCAATCAGGGAAAACCCAATTATAACACAAGGTAAAGACTTTTGGAACACTGGAATGAAAGTTATCTGCCCCTGAAAAGGGATATGAATTGGGAAATTTTTTCTCTACTGTTAGAGATAAAAAGCAGACAAAGATCCTACGGAATCAAGTCCAATTGCGGGCCCAATGACCACAAACTGGCAATTATAAAAAGAAAAGACACAAAAAAACAATTTGTGGTCACTGTTTGACAGTTGATGCTAAAACATTCAATGAACTGAGGAATATACATTTCTAACAAATACAACTCTTACAGTATCAACTGTAATTTCTGATTTCAAAGGGATTAATGACAACGGATATCTTGCTGCCTAATATGTATCAACATGCCAGACAGACACTAAAATCTTGATCTTCTGCACAATTTCTGCCAGACCTGGGCCTTGCCAGTGATTTCAACGCTGTCAACATCTGCACCACAGGTAAGTTCAACAAAGCTATGAAGGCAAAAAGGGGATTTTTACCCCATCAAAAGGACATCAACATATTTCACTTTATGGCTAAGAGGTCTGGGGTCAACTTGCCAGCCAAGATTTTATAAAACGGGACAAACACCCGTAAATCGTATCCCCTAATCCAATGCAATACACCAAATAATGCATTTAGACTAGAATTGGGATGATACCAACTAATTATCAAAATTCAAATTTTATAATCCTGACACGCTAACGCAAACCCTAACCCCTCAGCCAGCTGGTTCTGGGACTATGTACACAAAACCCCATTGGACTCAATACTTGATAACTCCCAACACTGATTGATCCAGAAAAGAAGGACTCCGTGAACACAGCCTCACCATCAGGGAGGCCACCACATGCAGATCCGGCTTCCTAAAGATGACAGACCGCACCCACTGCACACAACATGAGGTGAACTTTTGATCTACCTGCCAACTGTATCCAAACATCAGAGGCATATACTTCCCACAGATTACAAACACCCAAAAAGATTTTTTAAAACACGACTAATAAAAAACCTTTCACACCTGCTGGGTGAATCAAAGCAATGTGCAAATGCAGCAGTAAGGTTTGGGAGCTTTTGTGAAGAGAGGGCGTTGATTACAACCACCATGAGACTTACAATCAACTGTGTAGTGCATTTGTGTGCTCATTTCTGTACATTAGTACATTGTTTGTATTTTAAAGTTAAATTTGACTTTCATTCATCGTCAACCGCTTATCCCTAAACTATTTTAAATTAGGATTATGATCACAATGTTTGATTACAGTGTGGCCCAATCACATCGAGATGCATCGCTAATTGTCAGACCTGCGTTAAAGGTAAAATATTCTCAACTTTTCAGCCCAGCTCAATACAAATGTATTCTATCCTAATTTTGGGAAAATTGACAAAAAAAGTGAATTAAAGTGAAACTCAAGTGCAAAATCATACCAGGCTCTTTTTAGGCAAATACACTCATCAAATAAGCCATTAAGAAAATTTTTCCGTGCACAAACAGAACACTCAAAACACTCTTTTAATAAACTCTGGATTCACTAACTACGTTGTTGGTG
Organism: Echiichthys vipera; assembly: GCF_963691815.1. NCBI lineage: Eukaryota > Metazoa > Chordata > Actinopteri > Perciformes > Trachinidae > Echiichthys > Echiichthys vipera. The sequence continues at coordinate 7,703,189 of NC_139834.1, forward strand.
CTTCGGTTAATGTGTAAGGACTCTTATCATGCTACTGCAGAGGTTTGGTGTTATTTGGAGCAGTGTCAGTGGTTAAAAAAAGACCTTTAATGCGTTCAACTCGCTGCCCCGAGCTAATCAGTGTTAGCCGCATTTGGCTGTTAGCGTATGTCCTGGATTTCTCTCGTTAGTTGTTTGTACATGATAAAAATTGTCGTTTCCATCAACTACAGTGAGATTATTAGCTGGTTTATCACGAGGCAGTAGGTGACGCCAATTCTCCATTAAGAAAACTGTTATAGCGTACCACTGCAGAACAAGAGGAAAGTGACGTTATTTAAGGGCTGCCAGTCAAACCTCAAAAACTCGATAGAAATGTACATTTTTTTTGTTTCATCACCTTTCTCTCTGTTTATCAGACCACAAATTAGACGAGAATTAGCTAGGTGGCGGGGGCAGCTTCGAAGACCTTAGCGGCTGTGGCGGCTCAACTTCAGCCAGCTGACAGTAGGCACCAGGTTTTTCCTTTTTTGAAATGCCAATTTTTCCACCTCAGCAGGGAGTAAAAACTTTAGCAATATATCAGGGCTTACTTTAAAGACCTTTAAAGTGATGCACCAATCAGAAAACAGGTAGGATCTAATCAGGTCTAATAAACGTATCAGTATCTGCTGTGTATCTTTGTATCTGGGGAAAGTGCTGTGTCTTTGTTGTGTCGAACTGGTTAAAACACACAGAAGTATTACTTGAAAAAGACATACAAAGTAAAAACTCTAATGTTGTATCACTGAAATCTCTTTACTTTGAGCATCCACGGACAAGATGCAGAGTTAAAAAGGACTGCGAAATTGCAATTTTAAAAGTCTCCACATTTGTGTTTTTTGCTCAAGACTCAGGGCGTACTCACACTGTCCATACGTACCGTGCCCAAGCACGTTTCACGGGTAAAGTCTAGTACGTTTGACCAGTGTGAGTGCAACCGTACCGTGTCTAGGAGTGGTACGCTTGCCGTCCGCGGCCCGTTTGGGAGAGGTGGGCTTTTTTAAAGCACGTTTGCACATGTACGAGCACGAGCGTGCGCACGTGTACGAGCACGAGCACGAGGCCTACGGCGGTTCTGACGCCTGTTCGGACATAGAAAAAAGAGGGAAGGACCATGTGCGGACATTTAAAACAATGGCGGTGAAAGGTTCACGTTGGTGTGATGCGAAGGTGGAGTGTTTACTGCAGATTTGGTCGATGAAAATATTTAAAAACAGTCGACAAGACGCACAAAAACTCCGAGGTCTATGGAAAGATTTGTTAACAAAGCGACGCATCGCGATGACGTCCATCAATGCGTGTGACATTTTACGGCGTGATGACGTATAGGCAGCAAGAAGCATCCGCCGAGGCCCAGGTAGTGTGAGTACAAACGGACCTGGGCCGCGGGGGGAGAGGGAGTACCCTAAAGCACGGGGCACGGTACGGATGGACAGATGTGAGTGCGCCCTCAATGAGACACAAGCCCTCTCTAGGAGCTTTGAGGCAGAAAATTAAAAAACTCTAAGTCCTTTGTGCTTAAAGGGTAGCATCGTACGAAATAAGACACATGTTCATGTATTAATTTTGTATGAAAAGTGAAAGTTGTGGAAGCTACAAGGTTTGAAAACTTTAAAAAAAGCAGAAAATGATCAGTGGGATAGATCACAGATCATGTGACACACACGAAGCAGTGGTAGAAGTTTACTGAATAATGTACTGAAGAAGACAAACAGAACAATAGTGTGAATACTGTGTCAGCTTTCGCACCAACTATGGTACCTGTACGACAATCTGGTACCCTGACCTGAGGTTGGCCCACTATGGATAGAAATGTCAGGATCGGCTAGAAGATAAATGTATAATAATCATTACAGCAAAAAAAAAACAGCAACCATTTTAACATTTATTAGCTTTATAAGTTTGACTATCTACATACTATTAACATCACGTATATTAATACGCCCTTTTGACTAGTCATAATTACATTGTGGCAACATCATTTTGTCTAGTCAAAACTCTCATTTAAGATATCTGTAAATATATTTTCTAAACATATTTTGACTAGTAACATTCAAACTACATTTGCCATTCATGTGTTTGGGTTTCTCATAACAGATATCGACACTTCTTCTTCTGACTAATGATTACTAGTCATAATTCCAAGACATTCAAGCTATCTACGACATCATACTGACTAGAAAACTTGATTTAAGATATCTTAAAAGAACAATGTAGATATATTGAATTAAGGGGGATTGAAGATACATCTTGAACTGGAATGATGACTTGTCAGAATTCATCTGTAGATATCTGAAACTGGAACTACAGCTAGTCATAGTTCAGTTGCAGATATCCGTTACGAGAATTGTGGATATATAAATCTAAAATTAGAGCTTTGACTAGGCAAAATGACTTTGCAAATATCAGGTATGAATATCCAGTCTAGCTAATAAATATTTAAACGGCTCGCTATAGGCAGCGATCTGATTCATCTCTTTCACATCAGCTTTTTAAACCCAGAAAGGAAAAAAGTGGAAAAATATTGTTTATCAATTAACAATATATTAATAGGACAACCCATATAAACATGCATGGCACTTGTGTATCCATGGAAATGTGTTTCTGCAACTGCAAAGCCTTAGTGTAAGAGAACAGTGTTTTTTTAACCAATCAGATGTTGAACTCCAGCTGCTTGCTTGCGCTAAAAGCCAATAAAGTACTGCTGTGTAGCTTGTGGAGCCAAGGGGAGCTCCTCCCAACCAATGAGAATCCTTTGCCTTGGCACGACGGCCTGTGATGCAGCAGCTTTAGGAAGTCCAGTGCATGTGAACTGGAGAGAAGCCAAAGCAGAGTCACCAAGAGAGCAAAGTAAACAAGTATTCTCTCTTTCTCTATCTCAGTTTCTCTCTTCTCCTTTTCTCTCTCTCTGATCCTGAGCCATGGCATTTAGCCCCTTCCGTTGCCCCCTTCCTCCAAGACACAAACAAAGATAGATACACGGATAGAGAGAGAGAGAAAGGCAGCGATACAAGCTGTGTACTGGTTGAAGTGAAGGCCAGCCCAGAAAAACAACTGCGTCACCATCTCTGTCCCTCCTAACTACGCAGAAACAAATGTGTCTTGGGTTTTACCAAATCCCAGTGACCCTGGGGGGTGAAAACAAATCACATGACACAAGTTCTACTAGCCACAGACACCAAGAGCATCTTGTTGTCTCATAGCACCAAACAGCTGGATCCCCACCAGTCTCTATCTTCATATATGCCCCACCATGTTAACACTTCCCTTCAACACCATCAAGAGTTACCCACAAAGTAGGGCCAGGAGTCAACACTTCGAACACAGACATATGTACATACGTAGTGACATTTGAATCGTTACCCTCTTGACTGAATTCAACAACATACTTTTCCTGTTGTTTTTCTTAAAAGCTGCTGTAATGTCCACCTGGCTGCATCTGCGCACACTCCCGTATAATGGTGTATTAAACATCTAATACTGTTTCATAATAGGTCAGACGTCACCATGCAGGACTATTTACCTATTGTCACCAATGTTATCAGCAAATCATATTCCTTAAGGTGATGGTGGCAAACAAAAGCGATGTTCGAATGCCTGGATAATTCTCGGCAAAACATTCCTGACCGAGCTTCGTTGTGATATTAACAACCCTCTAGAATATTCTTTCGTTAACCCTTTTGTCGCACCTCTGCCCACCCAAACCACACACCTTAGCATACTATCAAAACAAGACCTAGAGAAACTGTGTCACATCTTCAGCATCCATGTTGAAACTCCCGATACCAGCTCATGAGACCTACACAGCACACACATTCTCTCTCTCTCACTCACACACACACACATACATACACACACACACACACACATACACACAGATATATAGTAGCGACAGGCAGAGCAGATTAAAACTACCAAGGAGGAAGAGGAGGAGAAAGACGAGGTTGTCCAAAACCATTGTGTCGTCAGGTGGAAAACTCGATGACTCTGGGCTTCTGTTATCTCAGCTTCTGTTTCTCCTGACATGAAAAAGTGACGTAGCAACTAATCCACAATCTCTCTCTCTCTCTCTCTGACTTGCTCTCTCTCTCAGTCTTCCCTCCCTGTATCTCCCTATCTCTCCCTCTCTGCTTGCCTCTCAAACACACGCACTCTTTATTTTCATCTAGTTACAACAGGAGAACAGCTATTACATTGCTACTTCGAGCTAACACATATACAGGGCAGAAAGCCACACAAATGCATATGTACGTGCGCATGCACGCACAGCTGTGCACATGCGCGCATGATTCTGCTATTCCTCTTGCCGAGTGTGACGCAGCACTTAATTCTCTGTGCTTTTATACCACTGTTGTGGCCACACAACGCAACTTCTTGATCAGCCTGAACACACTTGCTAGCAGCCAGACAAGGCAAGAGAACATGAGCAGACTCCAGTTAAAGGGACCCTACCACCACTGCTCCCTGTCACCCACTCTTTGACGTTGCTGTGTCCCCGTTTACCCCCCATGTCCCCTCATAATTGGGTCTCTCTCACTCTCTCCGCTACCCTCCTCTCTGGCGCACTCCTCTCTGCTCTCAGCTAGAGACGCACTGGCTCCTCTGTCTGTGAGGCTGAGCTGACTGAGCCTCCTTGATCACCTGACAACCCACTGGTTTTAAAGGCACATCACCAGCTTGTGTATCAGTTGCATAAGCACTCAGATGGTTGTTTGGCCTTTTAAATACAGTCTAATGAGGGACACGCTTTATCTCTGTATCTGCACCAAAGGGAATATTTACATGGTGCGCTGATTACACTGCACTGTGATGCTTTTGTAATACCCATATGATGGTTACTACAGTGATTTATGGCATAGGATACATGCTGTTCCCTATTTACTGATGTTTTGCCCTGACAGGACTGCATTCGATTCCATTGCACATGTAGAGTGGCAATAAAGACTATTGTTCTATTCGATGTTATTACTTTTTACTTCAAGACTGGAGCAAGCATTTAAAAATAGTGAGAGGTGATTGACTGCCAGAGCTCGGCTCACTACTACTTCTTCTTTCAGTTCTTAATGCTTCCTACCACAGCTCTGCCCTAAAGGAAATGGTTTTATCCTCTGTTTCTATTCAAATTAATACTGTTATTCAGTGGAACTTATCGTGAATCTTGTAAAATGATATAAAAAAATAAGTTTGTCTATAAATAAAAATAGTATGTCTATGCAAGTCTATTTTGCTGAATGGGATGTAGCTGTTCCTTTAAAAGGACCATGTTATAAATAGTCTGTTTTGGTTCAGGGAAACAATAGAGTTTACTTTAAATACGTACTTGTCTTTGCAGTTTTATCTGATTGTTCACATACCTTGATCTGGTGATTCTTTATCTGTGGTGTTAATCAGACTGATGGATCTGTGGGAAGATAAAAGGAGGGAAAACAACATGTTAGAGTACAAAAACCAGAAATAAAAAAGACCCTAAAACTATTTGAAAAAAATATGATTCACGACAAAAAGTGGGACATACCATTAGACGAGCCTGTACTGTATAGAATTAGAGCCTTCTGAAAGACAATGACAATATAAATACATGTACACTCAACTTAAAAATGATGTTTGAATCCATAATGGTAGCAGGTCTTAAATGTGTGCTGCTACTGCTGCAAATAAGAGGAACAAGCTTGGTTCTGTCTCTTTTATGAGCTTGTCTGTGCCCGACAAGGTTGTGATATTAGGTCTTTCTGCATTTTAGAAGCATACAGTCCCCTTTGTGTCCTTTTTTTGCTAAAACTTGGATCGGTTCTTTCACAGGGGACAATGTGTATTCCTATCATCATACCTGCTGGCTAATACTCAAGGGGAACTGCACTCAACTACATTTTTAGAATATTGCCTATGCTGCAGTGCGGACTCACTGACCACCCTGTAATTACCACAAGATGCAAACCATCTATTTTAACATGTTCAATTTTCTTTTATCCTCGTGTTACAGTTTTGATATTTTCATCCTGTTTTTTGTGTGGCAGTAAATGTTCTCTCCTGAAGAACGTGTAGCTCATGATGTCCTAATTCCCCACTGGAGCCTAGTGGATACGGAGCCCTCAGCTTCACCTTACAGCACTGAGAAAGGAGAGCATCGGCAAAAGAATCAGCTTACACCCTCGAGCTATATAGGAAATGTAAGGGATCTGAGGGATCAAGGCCTGTTTGCTCTGAGCAGACTGGTAGATGCTAAGGGTATTGATCTGAGGATAGAGGTCTATCTTCTGTTGTATGAACATCTCCTCAGTCTATACAGTATGTGCCTACTGTGCAAAATAAAATACAATAACACTAAGGAATATGAATGCAAAGTTGAGCATTTGGTTTAGTGCTACATATCCTGCAAAGAAGATCTTATATTGAATGCTATCATATTCCTGTGGCACTTCTACTATATCCATATCCAATCATTACAGATATACTAGTGTTGTTGATAATAGTATGATGAGAATAGAAGGTTTTACTGGGACAGTGGTTTGTGTATGGCGAAAGAGACAAGCTGCAGCTTTAAAGATACATTCAAGTGCCGGTCCTTCCTGTCTGCTATTTATGCTCCTCATCCAGTGGGCAATGTGTTAATTTTAGCCATGTCATCTATCAGCCTTGCCTGCTCTACTTCCTGAACCTTAATCTCTCCCTTGGAAAGGTGCCTCGTTCACACCATTGATATTGTCTCTCTTTGACTGTACTGGGAACAATGAGCAAAGCTCCTTAATTATCACACATACAGTTATGCAAGGTGTAACGTTCTTATGATGTTTTATTGAAAGTTAAACGGGTTCATCTTCTTTCTGATATTACCTGGTTTGTAAGTCATCACTCAGCAGAATGCAGACACGCTCTCTCTGGGGGACGTCAGCACAGGCTCCTGCATTATTCACTGTATGATGAAAAAGAAGTCTCTCACGGATTTATCCTCAGCAGGTCCTGAGAAAAATCCCAGGAATTATTTTGAGACAAACATACTACGCATTAATTCAAATGCTTCCTGTTAGCTCAGCCATTTCTGGCATCACAGTGATGAACACAGTCAGAGAAATGTGACCTTTGAACAGATATAACGTGACACTTTGATGCTGTGTATTGTAAACTTTAATAATTGGATTTTTTTGTGTACATGACTACTGAGCACATGCCCCATCCTGTAATTAAATACTGCAAATATGCAAGTAACCAACTGTTTTTTTAGCTCTAACTTTTTGAGAATTGATCTAAACAGTGACGCTGTTGTGCCATTCGTCCTAAATGTTGCTGGCTGTGTTTACTGTGAGGTGTGCCGGCTCTTACCTTTCGCAGTAAGTTGAAAGTAATATCTACTTTCTCTATGTGAAAAGAAAAATAGCAATTTTATCTGGAAGGCAAGCAACTTCTAAGCTTACCTTTGTTGTTTTGTTCTATTCTCCAATATATTTATTTCCTCAGAGACCCGTTTATCACGTCATATTCTCTTACTTACAAATCAATCAACAAACTGCAGTTGGTTTGGGGTTCTGAAGTCAGGCGGGGATGGATCATATCATGGATGTGCCAGTCCTCCTGTCAACAAAGTTAGAAGGCACAAAATGAATTAAAAAATGTATTTACTTGCTCTTATGTAGATGTTCAAACTGCTGTTTTACCCTCACTCTGTACTGTTGCGTAAATACTTAATAATATCTGACTCATTCCAGGAACACTGTTTCTGATAACTTCATGCTCTGCAAAAGATCTAAGCCTGCACAAATACGCCACCCAGTGTTAAGGAAGAGCATTGCTCTTGGAGGGTTTGTTTACATCAGGAATAAAAAGTGCGTATGACATAGAAACCTCTGGATGGATGGAGCTGAGTCAAGGTAGTGGCACAGCAGGCGCACACACTTTAGATTTACAAACAACACAAATGTCTCTTTAAATAATCAATAGACAAACAAAAAAACAATAAGAAAAAAAGAATAGAAGGAATATTCCTGCAAATGAAAAATGGTAAAACAAAACAATCTTAGATAGTTTTAACTTCAGGCCTATATTGCCGATGAATTAAAAGGTGACTTATTTTTTATTTCTTTACATATGATGCAATTTAAATACAATATGCTCAGCTGGAAAAGGTAAACACAGCATGACACACTGACAGATGCAATAGTAACACAATTCAGAGTCAGTGACGTACAATTTTTTTTCCCCTAAACAGTAGAAAGAATATAGTTTTCCTTATGAAAATGCCTTGACAGAGCTAGATAATAATTTAAGTACTTTACCCTCCTCAGTAACATTAAATTGAACCTTGTCCTGAAACTTATAATTGTAATATAACAATACACAACAAGTTGAATCAAATATATCCAAGTCTACACTGCTGCTAACCAACACAAATGAATACAGACATAGACAATAACAATATCTACCACATCAATACGCAGTACCTCATGGATGCAAACACCACTCACTCCTGAGGTAAACTGAAGTGCGCAACATCCCCCTGCAGTAAGCATCCCGCACACCTCTCCATCCCACCCTGCTCCTCTGCCCTCTTACTGGCTCCGAGGGAAATGAGCCACATAACCGCCCAGACATGTTTTATAAGGAAACAGCTGAGAGGAAATACCCAGCGTATTTCCGGGTAACGTTGGAAACAACGCTGTAACTGCGCACTACATCGAAAAAAAATAAATAAAATTAAAAATCACAGCGTGCGTATTTCTCACTGGCATTTAATAAGACAATGTAGTTTACCAGTTTTAAAATAACTTATATATTAAGCAAATTAACCAATGCTAATCGTAACATTATATAAACAACAGAAAACAAACGACACACGTTACTAAACGTTAACAGCTCAGCGTCCACCATAGAACCACTGTAACCTAATCCATACAAATGAGAGTCTATATGGAGCAAGTGGATGAATGTCAATAAACAATCCCTCCTGGAAGGGGCGACGACTTACCGACTGCGCCTCTTTCGCAGCGCGTCGTCGGTTCCCTTTACTAATTTCTACTACGTAAGTCATTACTTCCAATCAACCTCCCACTTATTATCAAATCCAGAGTGGTCCCTCTCATGAAAAAAACCCTGTCCATCGACATTTTCTCAGCAACACAAACAAGCCACGCCCACATCTCACACACCCCCGTTTCCTGATTGGATGTTGCCTTGAAAGGCGTCCACAGGATCACGTGCTTTTGACGCAGGTTGTACGGGCAGGCGCAGAGAGGGAGGAAGTAACAGGCGACTTCAAGAGGATTCACTTCTCTGTACTTCCGGATTAGTTTAAATTCCGTTTGTTAAGGAAGAAAACATACAATCAATACAAGTGTTTATTTAATAATTATTGCAAGCCCATTCCATTGTTTTTATCAGTGAATTTGCATATTGTAAGGCACTAATTATCACCTTTCAGTGGACTGGCAGATCAACAAAAAAGGTGCCTTAGGGCTATTCAGCCGATTCAAACTTTAATAGTACATTTTCATCCATTATGCACCCTAATCTAAATATTAAAACCCCAAAGACCGGGTTTCATCAAATTTGATCGACAGTGTGCAACATAAGCAAACAATCCAACAGCTGCCTGTCTGTCTGTCATACGTTTATTAAATTGTTTTGCTAAATTGTAAGTGGTGCACACGTGACGTCAACTTTTCCAGCTGTAACTTGCCCACAGAACAGCAATAAAAGCGAAGACACAGAGAGCCTAGACATCTCTAATGTGAAATAACTCAATCTAATGTGTACTGAATGACTGTTTGTAACTGGAAACCTGTGCCCTCAAGCTACCCTATATTTAGTGTTGGGCGCATAAAATAGCCTAACTCTTAAGTAAGTAAAATATATTTAAATATTTGATTTACCCACAGTGCCATTTTGGGTCAAATTTCTTTCAGCAATTTTTCACTTAATTGTTTCTTAAAACACTAACAGTTAGGCCTGTCGTGGCAAGCAATACATCGATTAATCTCATGATAACTTTTAATGAGTCACCTGAATGTCGCATTTGTTCAAAAACAATAGAAAATAAATGCAATACAACAAACATCTCCACCTGAAACTTAACCATCCAATTTTGTTAACATCCATTTTATTTATTGTTTCAGTTGTGCCTGTTTTTTATTTCAATTTTATTGATTTTGACACTGTTGTTTGCATGACATCTTCTAACAGTTAAACAGGAACAGAGGCGCAGTGTACGTAGGCAGGGTGCAGCAGGGGTTTTTACCTGTTACACAGACTCTAACTGTGTGCACTATGCACTTTAACACAGTTGTTTCTGCAGGTTTAAAAGCTGTTTACAAAGGTCCTAACTGGCACCCTTGCCTGTTAAGGAATGTATCACTCTTGATGTCTGAGCCTGATGTTTTATATTTTTTGAAGTGCAATTTAGTTAACATCCAATTTATGTATTGTTTCAAGTGTCCATTTTATTTATTGTTTTTGGTTGTTTTGTTTATTTATTTTGGATCTGTAAAATTTTGTCCAGTTCTAATGTTAAATATTCTTTAGAAATAAACGTTTATTGATCTTTGAACTGGTGTACTTGCATTATTATGCCACTATTACATCAGTTGAAAAAGGTCTCAAAACGGCAATATTATCGCTTATCACAATCATTTTTTTGGGACAATTAATCTCCCAGCAAAATGTGTTATCATGACAGGCCTACTTACAGTTACTATTGATATACAGTATGGTGTACATAGTCTTCAGTAATTCCACTGATTCCTTAAGTACATAGATGCTCATAATGTAGTCTATTATTAGGGTTAAGGGTATTCATTTAAATTTGGATCTGTTCTCTTATTTTATTTTGTTACTGAGACAATTCAATTTCCATGCATGGGATCAATTAAGATGATTCAATTTCATCACTGGCTTTCAATTAAACATATACATGGAAGATAGACCAATCAGCTCCTTTGGATCCAATACTAAGTCATGAACATATCTACCAACACAACGCTTGAATCAAGGTGTCCTTTGTAGTGGTCGTCCTTATTGTTTTATTTTTTTATGGCCAGTGCCGATTTAGAGAGCTGATATACAGTATAATGCCAATATCATATATATATATATTTTTTTGCATCCGATTAAACACAACAATTTAATAATAATATGAATATTATAGATACAATAAATAAGACACAAATTCAACATTTTTTTTAACACTGTTGTCTGCACTGTCTCTGTTTAGCAGTAGGCTATAACTTGCAGCATCATTTTGCTCAAAGGATAAATGTTGTTTTCTAAATGTTCTCTTTTTTCGTGACGACCCCTAAAAGGCCTCACAGTTACACTTTGTGACCGTCCCACAGCCATCCCAAATGACAAATCTGATAAATGTTTTGCCCAAACAGTTTTTCAAGTCCTCTAAGCTTGTTTGTCATTTCCCCGAGGCTTTTCAGATTTGCAGTTCACATAATGTTGGACCACGTTAATCATATTTATAGAATCATACAAGAGTTTGTTTTCAGTTTGCTTTTTATTTGTTTCGTGTCACCTTGCTGTTTTTAGTTTAGCCACTGTTTGCCCCTAAGGCCACAGCAGGGGGCATCCTAACCCAACAATCACATCCAGACTTACTTTACTCTGTATGCTTCATATCTAAATGTTGGATTATTTCAATGTGGGCTGATCTGAACCACTTGCAGAATACTGTGCATGTGCCTATTTCAAAGTGTTTACATTTTTAATAAACATTTCAGTTTAAGAATTTAGAGGCCAGATCACACCATTTTTATCTGCCTGATAAATGAGATTCATAATATGTAGTGGTACTGTGCAATCTGTCTGCACTACTTAAGTCAGTTTTAGTTAATTATCATTAGTATGCAATCACCAGTGTTGTCTACAGTTTATTACAGGGTGTGATGTGCCTTCTGTGGACAGTTGCATCACTGGAAAAAAGAGACAATGCCTTCCAGATTGTTTCCCCCAGCAGATGTTGGGAATAGACAACGACTGCACAGAGCATTGTGCAGGAAACAGACGGGATATCAATTTAAGTTTCCGATGTTTTGTACCATTTAGGTGTCTATGGAAACAAAACATTTAATTTGAGCTTTGAGCATTCATTCACTCACTCATTAGCATAGTCGTGTAGGATGCATTTTTAGAAATTTCAAAAAGATACTACATAGCAAAAGACTCCCTAGAAAATGTCATAATACACTAGGAGACAAAAAAGAAGGTAATAACCTCATACTGCATGGCAAGAACCTTCAGTTTATTAATGGTAAACACATTTTGTAGTGACTTTTTATCAGGGCTAAAAGCATCCATTAAAAACTCACTGGCCTTTGACACAGCTGTCTGATGGGGCAGTTACAAGTAGGATGTGTCTGGTCACTCCCTTATTCGTGCACATTAGTCAGTGGGGCCCCATATTTGTCTTACAGCGGGTCCCTCCCTTAATGTGGATCCCAGCTTTGAAACGCATAGTACATTTCCCATGATGCATGTTCTTTTTTTGTTTTTTTTTAAAGTATGTGAAAGTATATTACATTTCTCCCCAGTTGTCATGCGCTTTTGATTTCGAGAGAATGTCTATGTGATGGTGGGTGGATTTTGTTCATAAGAAAAAACACCCCTTCACTTCTGCCAACTGTTGTCAAAACATAAATCATTTCATCAAGTTCAAGTGGAGGACATTTCTGAAACTTCCTCTTCCACTCAAACTGTGTTTTTGCATTTATGAATGAGTTAGTTGATTGGTTGCTTGGATTAGTCTTAAAAACTCAAACAGGCGAAAGATATGAACAGAGTTGCGTTAATTGATTCCAGGATAGGATTGACTGTGCTTTCGTCAGCATTTTGATCACAGATCTTGGAAGGGCCATTTTTTGTCAGCTTGTGTAGTGATTCAGATGTGTATCCCCGTTTGACCCAATCCTGCTTGGATGGTGTGTAACTCAGCCTTTGTAAAATCACTTTTTTCTGTTGATTAACAGAACACTGAGTGACTTTAAATTGTCCACTGCAGTTCATTCTGACAACTGTTTTGTTTACTCTCCTCCAAGGTAACAGAATATTTACAGATTTGTGTCGTAACTTAATTCCAGGTCCTGATCTGAGCATGCAGCTGCAGACTGCAGTTCTCTAAACAGCATTACTCTCTATTCTATTCATCTCATTTACTATACTTGAGTATGTGGACATAGCACCTGGAGAATTAGCCCATTTAGCTTGGCCTATAAATCAGCCACTTATTATATGTGGCTAGAGACCGTTAAAAAGTTGTAAACATTGCTAGGCAACAGCCTGGTCCTTCTTAACTTCCTGTCCGCTGATGTCATTCACACTGCAACAGGAAATAAACTAGGACACATTTCGGATGTTTATGTCCACAACTGTGAAATTGTCCATATGTATATATATTTATGTAAATTTGTATATCCCATGACAGTATGTAAAAGGGGGTTGACCCAATAAAGTAGTAGCACCTAGCTCAGTCCTTCTCAGCTGGAGTGTCTTTTCACAATCAGAATCAGCTTAAATGGCAAAGTAAGTTTAACACATACAAAGGAATTTAACTCAGGCTTTTTGTCACTCTCAATTTACAGTCACAGAAATGGATATACAGCAGTAGACAACAGAAATGAACACATTTATACACAAACATTTACCTATTATCTACAGATATTGATATAAGGTTAGATATTATGGTTTTATCACTGCACATTTAAGTTACTGTTCTGGTCAACACTCACACCTCAGTAATTGCAAGCCACAGCAGAGCACTGTTTAGCCATTACAAGAAAAAAAGCTAACCCCACTTGATTACAGTCTATGAACGCTGCCAGCATTAAACAGCAGACGGACCCAGTTAGCAAGTCGGTTAGAAGCTAGCCCCAGTTTGGGGTTCAATCAGGTCACGCTGTTAATTAATTAACAGTTTGAAATATCCAGAAAGACGTTCACTTACCGCTGTTTTATGACTCAAAAAAGACTCCTCTAACCACCGGGGTGAACAAACATTCCGTCCGCTGCAGATAAAAAGATGTTTAAACAGTTTCTTACGTTGCGACTCAGTTACAGGTGCATCCAGGCAGCCGCCATCTTTGTTTTGATTGGCAAACCGAGGCGCTAATTGTGAACCTGGTTAAAACGTTTTTTGTCACTCAGCCATCCAGACTGTTCTAGAAAGTCTGGAAAGCAACTCATGGTTACCGTGCACAGATTACAATTGAGCTGAATGATTCAATTTGCCTTCCAATTGTATGTTTAACATTATCATATGATAAATAAGTGAATATGTTAATAATGAGCATTGGAATATCTCAGTATTGTACGCACCATAAAAAGCTGTGTGTATACGCTTTAGGCCACCCTAGCTGTTAGGCCCAATTTAATCTGAGACTAAATTGAATACAATATTTGTAGTAGGGGGTTCCTGCTTCGTCTTACTTTCAGCCAATGGGGCCTTGGCCTAAAAAAACGATGAAGACCCCTGATTTAAATCAACATGAATGCTGCAACTGGGGCTATGTGCTCCACTATGTCCACCAGTTTACAGACTGTACCTGGGCTTAGCTTTGTTTGAGTGACACCCAGGGAACTTTTAGAGTTGACTGATAGTATTTTATTGGGTCAAGTCCTTTCACATACTGTTATGTATGTGATGATACATCATTTTCACAAAAAAATTTTTTAATGGAAATCCATTGCTAGGCAACAGCCTTGGTCTTTGTTAACTTCCTGTCAGCGGATTTCATTCACATTCACTGCAACCGGAAATAAACTAGGACACATGTAGAATGTTATGTTGCCACAGATCGCCATAAGAAATGAAAGATATATGTCAGTGATTTGTTGTCTCGGCTGTGTACTTTTCTCTGGCACAGAGGAAGATGAGAGACATGATGTAACAGGTTACAACTATCAGGATTTTTAAATTTTTAGCCCACATTTCAAATCCATTCTCATGCAAGTTCAAAGACTTTATGGACTTCGTTGCAAATCCTGCCTCCGAGCATTCCTGCAACCTTTTCATGAACCTGAAATTTATCAGCTTTTAATTGTCATTGCTGGCTCGCCCTGCAGACCACACCTCATGACCTCTGGGTCCCGCTCGGTCTCTTGTGTGTTCTCCTTTACCTCCCACCCTTCCATTCCACCCAATATTATCTTACAATCAATGAGTTGAGAAGGGGATGCTTTGGCACGGAGAAGGAAAACATGACGTATATGGCAGCTGTAACTAATGCAGAGGGGGGAGACACCCCACAATAAAAACAACCAGCTGAGTTTTGTTCGTAATCCCAGATTCCACTGCACATACACTACTCTTGGCTGGATGGAGGTATTGAGGGGTGGAGGAACTAAAGAGCTGGATCGGATGAGGGATGGGAGGGGAGCAGGCTGGAGCTGGGGGACTCGTGTGACACTGAAGAAAAGCTGTGGAAGAGAAGATTTGGAGTGATTACACTGTGGGGGTACAGGGACCGATGGGTGAAAAATATAAAGGATCAGTTCACCCAAATTACAAATAAGTTGTATACTTATGTCTGGTATCTGGCCAGTTAGATAGCATTGATTTTATTTGTCCAGGTTCTGCCACAAACCCCCAAATATAAGGGCGTTTTCCTTGAAAGCAGTTCCAATGAAATATGTTCACAACAAGGTCTCTATATGATCAAGAGATGTTGCTTTTTCCAATGCTTGAGCACCTCAAAGTAAATGTCATTAATCTCATGTTGTACCGGCAGAAAACCCATGGATGGATATCTCAAAAACCTGGGCAAATAAAACTATCTGCACTGCAAGATACTATTAGGGATGGATGAGGGAGAGATTGCAGATTTCTTGTGTGTAATTTGAGTGAACCAATACTTTGAGTTTGACAGACGGGAGAGTCTGAGGAATGAGTAAATGTGGAGCAGACAAAAGAGATTCGAGCTCAGCATTCTCACACAGGTGGAGTTGGTTGGTTCCTTTAATCTAGACACTGTAAGTCAGATGAGATGATCCTGTCTTACCCCTCAGAAGCTCAAATAGCAGAGATGTCTTGAGTTTATGCAGCAATGTTCATTTACACCATTTAAATTTGCACCATGTCTCAGATTGTAGATGACCACATTTAACCCAATATGTTTATGGTATGTGCTTTTGGTTATGGCTTAGTTGCATATTTTGACAGGGCTGTTGTACAGTGCTGCTCAATGGCCTTGGGGGAAATATTTTCCTTGTAGGGTGTGGAAAGGGACGAGGCAGGGTAGGAATTCCTATGGGGCTTGATCTTGATGATAGAAGGGCGTGAATATGCGAAATAAACTAGTCACACTGTCACATACAGCGGATGATGACATAAGATGAAAACGTATGTGAAAATGATGATGGATGGCGTGTGGACTCTGGACTGACGTGGTGCTCATGATGTCCTGCGCGTTTAGAAAAGACAGCTGGTGGATGTTGTTTCGCTGCCCCACCCAGGCTGTGAAATACAAAATAGTGTGAAGCGATGTCATTACTACTGCTTATGCAAACCAGCTGTGTGACCTCATGGGGCTGTACGGGATTTCAATTTGGTGTGTGTTACAGCTCCGATGTACATATGTGGATTCATGTGTTTTAAGTTCATGTGGAAATGTTTTTGTGGTTGAAAAACCCCATTGCTCTTTCCACTCACTCTTCAAGGCTGAAAACACGACACAACTATTCATCTTTCACTTTTTATTTGTTCATGTATAATCCAATTTAAACGACAGAATGCTAGTAGAATGGAACAGTCGCATTAGAATGTTAGCAATGAAAAGATGCAAAATGGATTGAAAAGAGAAATCTTTGTGAGACATTCCATTTATATATCAGAATAGTTTACTGTGTTCCAGTCGGACAACAAAACATAGCAGTTTCCTTTTGTATTTGATCTCAGGTATGTCAGTAAAAACTGCATTTACAGGACAAAAAATCTGTTCAGTCATCATAACCCTTGTATTTCTTTACGTTATATGACCTGGGTTAAATTTTTAGTACAAATTAAGATATGAAATGAAATTATCTGACACATGGAAGGAACATAACAAGTGTTGATACAAAAATAAAAACAACATAAAAAAGTCATCATACTATACACACTGCACAATAGAATACTGATAAAATGAGCATACACAGTATATTGAAAAGAGAATAACACTGACAAATGGATGGGCAGAGTTGACAGTAAGAGACTGAGTCTGTGGTCTGTGAGAGTCAGACAGTCTCGTGATTTTCAGCAGTGACTATAAAGCCACTGTAAAGAGGCCCGCTGGCTTTGTTATTGAGTTCATTACAGTTTGCAGTGATAAGATTCAAGAATATGG
This sequence comes from Echiichthys vipera, assembly GCF_963691815.1. Lineage (NCBI taxonomy): Eukaryota > Metazoa > Chordata > Actinopteri > Perciformes > Trachinidae > Echiichthys > Echiichthys vipera. Next base: position 7,720,513 of record NC_139834.1, read on the forward strand.
TGTGATTAAAACTTCAATACTTATTCCTCCTCACTACTGGAATCTCGATGAACCATCGCTTTACCAACTCATTTTACAAAATTGTACAATTGGATAATTTCACATGCACATTCAGACTCATTCACTCACAAACTCGATCAAAACCTACCACTTGTCATCAACCACGCACGCATACAGTAAGCAAGGGAAGCTCAGATGCCTGTATGGGTGTACATACAGTCCATGCACAGTACAGATGCAAGTCTACGTTAACACACACATGCAGGATTTGAAAGCAGCACACGCATTCGCAAACTTATACGATCAATAACTCAATCAGACAAACAAGATCAGAGCCCGAGGATTTTCTCTCTGAGTTTGTAAACAGATTTCAAGGCAGTGTGATCTATTTCCTCTCCGTCTGTCATGGCTTTACAATAAACTAAGGAACAATTTCATTGATGTGCTCATGCTGTATTTACTAGTGGAAGGTTGGCTGGAGCTTTAAACCTGATGACATGCAGAGACTCTGCTGTGACTCCAGAAGCTGCAGTCATCATGGGAACCAGTGCTGACCAAATACACTCTTTTCCCACCCAGATCTGCGCATCTCCTGTCCCTTGTCTCCAGTCTGACTGCCATCAACAACCCAGGGGCCGAGCCTTCGTCATCACCGCCATCATTCATCACCGCCATCATCGTCAGACTAGTTTTCCTGATGTTTATTGAGGCACTCAGCCAAAGAGAGGGAGGCGAGGATACCATAACAAGAGGAGCATTGATGTAGGAAATTGTTCTAGTCCCTGATGTCCACTTTGCTGTGGACTCTTTGTGGTTGTGCAGGAGGAGATTTGGAAAGGTGTGTGTGTGTGTGTGTGTGTGTGTGTGTGTGGGGGGGGGGGTTCATAGGCATGTGTGTGTGGATGGGTGGGTTTTTCGCGGGGGTTGTTCCTTGGCTGCAATTATTTGTAGACTATTTCACAGCTCGGTGTCTGCCGTCTTGGTGGTGGAGTGGCCGTTGGTGGGTGGAGGAGGCTGGGTCTTGTCTGCCTCCGGGTTCTCCCCATTTACGCTGGGTTTCTCTGGGGTTTCCGGAGGGGGGTTGAGGGGGGCCACTGATACAAGGGTGTTCCCCTGGTTTTCCTGATCGGCTGGATAGGCCTCCTCTGCCTGTAAATACAGCACAAATAAACAACTCATCCTGTAAAGAATACACATTTCAACAACACCTGGGTATTAACATACTTATTGATTTCAGGTAGAGTGAAGTAGTTGTCCCATCTATTTTTATATCAATGCAAAAAAATGCTTAATGTTTGAAATCAACGTGTGTATCTGTGTGCATTTGTAAATCTGATTCCATGATCAGATACAGTTCTGTCACACATATAAAGATAAACATGTACACAGATGCATCCACTAACCCTCACACCCTTCCACTATTAATTAAAAACACACACAAACACATCCTCTAATGTGGTCTCTATCATGTGATATTTGCAAGTGGCACAGAGAAACAGCCGCGATCAGCTAGTAGATAAAACAGCAGATGAATAAGGCAGCAGAGAGAAGGGCGGGGGTTTTTGGATTACGCACACTCACTCTTTCTCTGCGTATTCTCTGTGATAGCTGGCCAGCAACATTCCCTAATTAAAACATTGGCAGCAATCGATTCCAAAGGAAGGAAACTGTACTGTTTTGATTTCAGATGTAGTAAAACATGGAACCTTGCCTGAGAAAATCTATGCCTAGTGTTACTGAATATATATATATGAGGGACGTGACTGCAGAAGACATGCTGAAAAAATTACATACTGTATTTGATAAAAACACACCTACAGGTCATTATGTGAGGTCGCTCAGATCAGTGTTAAGAAATAAAAACATCATGTGAACAAATCTGAGTCACTGCAAACATGATACAAATAAAAACATGCAGGGTCTGCAGTGGAAAAGGCAGAATCTATGCAATGATTTTTTTATTCATGGGCTCTGTTCTGAGTGATGCACCACTGAGGGGCAACTCCTGTAGAGCCAACGAAAACATGTAAACAACACATTCAGTAAATGAGGTCTGCAGTGGCAACATACAGTACAGTGTATTGTAGATGCATTCCTAACAGAAAACATGAAAATGTGCTTACCAGCCTCACTCCCTTGGTTTCAGACCTGCGTTGACATTTGAGGTAACCTACAGTGATTGCAAGGGCGGCAAGCAGACCGGTGACCAGTATTCCCACAAACACAGAGGAACCTGATGAGGATGGGGTCTCAGTCCTTGTCACACCCAGCTGTAAACAAGTAGCAGGTTGTAAAAAGAAGCGTGTGTGTGAATTTTAAACCACACAGAATTTGTTACTATGCAATGCACAAAGGAAAAGGATGAGCATCTCACAGCTACAAAAAATAAAAGCACATTGTGGGTTGTGAATAAATTGCAGCTCTGGAAAGATCTTAAACAAAAGGCATTATTTTAAGGAAGACACTTATTAATTCATTTGACTTTCTGGATTTCTACAAAATATTGTAAATGCTACAATGGACACAAGCTGCACACTGGATCCTGAATGGCATCATGCAGAGTTCATTTCATATGCAGGGCTTGCAGTGAAGGACTTTCAGGTTTCATGGTTATTTTACCTCCTCACTATTGTATTCAAGCTTGTAGCATCTGTCTTACCTTGCCTCTCAAGTGTTCACTCTCGAGTGCTCCAGCCAAAGTAGCCAAGTCAGCTGCAGGGGAAGTGAATATTAGACACTTATCAGTACATACCGGATCAGGAAATGTAGCATTTTGCCTCAACACAGTAAAACAAGATTGTATGATATCACAATAAATGAAACTGTGCATGTGCGAGTTATTTAAGTATATTGATGGATGCTATCAATACCCACCGTCATCACTGGCCACCAGTGCCATGTTGCCGTCCTGGGAGATTTTTAGATTACAGTTTTCCTTGCTGCACCAGCCTGCAGGGTTCTCCTGTATAAGGCGTTTTGTTGCTTCCTATAAGAAAGGATTTCTATGTCAAAGGTAATGTACAATAAATGCTTGTGCTAATTCCCAGCAGCTGCATGAAAAAAAAGTCAGGATTAACGCAGATTCAAACTTATTTTGTGCAGTTAATGAAATCGTCCAGCACATAGTATGAGAAAACATATTTTTGCATGAATTCCCTGTTTTGGGCAACAAACAAATTCTACTAACAGTCTACAGCATCCTACATTCATGATCATTAGGGCCAACAATCTAATGTGTGTTCCTGAATTTTCTCGGCTGACTATCAGCACACGTATGCCTTCGTGTGAGTAATGGAGACAAAATGCAGTTGGATGGAAAATTTGCTGACCACACCTTCTTTTCCCCCACCTTAACCCCGAACTATGATATCACCTCATTGCACAATTTTAGGCTTTGGGACTTGGGAACACTCTTCATTTTCCTGTAATGTGATCCAGACAGCTCTCAGTGTTCCCAAAAGACCACTGTGAGCAAACCCTGAATCCTCAGTTAGTTGGGAGTGGGGCCCACAGCTGGACTGTAACAACCAGATCTGTGAGGCAGGGAGGGAGAAACTCGGGAGCGCTGAACTTGAACGGCAAAACCTCCTCTGTCTTTATCACTTGTGACCCATCACTTGTTACTCCCATTGTCTCATACCCCTGCTTTTTGACCTTACATGGCTTCCTATACCCACGGTTGTTTTTTATTTGAAGAAATACAAAGATTTGATACTGAAATTATGTGTGAAGAAGGAGAATAATGCATGTTTTTGTTTCGTTTTGTCATATTAAACACTGATGACTTGGGGATTTACAGAGGACCTTTCTTATTTTCCATTACTTGGGAGCATTACTGCTTTATTGAATTTGTTCCACTGATACAGGCTGTTCCTTTATCAAGGTCTTTCATGCCATTCACTGGCTCCTGCCTCAAGAAAATAACCATGTTTTTTTTTTCCTATGTGCATTTTCAACTAATCGCCAGCTGGCTAAGGCTTCTGGTGCTGTAGTCCATGTTTAGTTTCAGGTTGAGCTGGACAGATGACTTCTGCAGATGGTTCTGTGGATGACAGTAATGACCCAAATAGAGGCTAACAAAAGTATGTGGACTGGGTCTGCCTCAGCTCTGTGCACCTGGGCTGGCATACTCTACGACGTAACAACGACTTGTGTTTCATGTGGTTTGAGGCTCTATCTAACAACCATGTACATACAGCAAGTAAGAGTTAACAGTGAAAGGTAAAACTAGAATCAAGCACTAATATGGCTCAAAATATGAAATGTACTGTATATGTCTCACCCACTCCTGATGTGAAAAAACGGTGTGTATTTAAGACTTTAATAAAAAAACAAACAAACAGAAAAGGTCTCCCTTCATATTCCTCTTTTTTTTTATTAAGGTCTACAGAGCAAGAGAGGAAACATTAGCCCTCCTCGTCGTTTCTCAAGATTTACAACGCCTGAGGAATGTCTGAGAAAAGATCTGCCTTCATCAGGGTCATATTTCCAACTGTAGCTCTTCAAAAACACATATATTTTCTTCATCTAAGTGCAGTTAGCCACTTCCCTTGGACCAAGGCTGTAAGGGGCCAGATAAGGTTTTGGTAAAAGGAACATGTCACTGGAAGGGTTCAGCTCTCCGCTCTTGTTTCACTTTAAATGTCACATGCCATCGTATTGTGACAGCACTGGATGACAAAGGTGGCAGGAGTAGGGTGTAGCTGCTTGGTTGGTGGACTGATATCTTATGATAATATTCTACCTTTACAGTAATATTGTGAGGGATTAAAAAAAAAAAAAAGTACTCACACAATCAGCTGTTGCCATTTCAACCTTGACAGCATTATTTTCTGGAATATCCTCCTTTCCAACACACACAACATCAGGCTGTGGAGACAGTAAGCCAAGTCAGAGAGACATGCAAGGTCACACATGGTCATCAACACCACTCATCAATTGTTCTTCCTTCAAAATAAAAGATGTGTTATTTGCAGAAATATCTGTGAAAAGGCAAAAAGTAGAGAAGCCCAATCAGAGCACAGCACAGCCAGGTACTCACCACCACTGTTTTAACGATGTGTGCATCTGGGACAACGTTCTCCACGACAATGGGGGCAGCAGTGGTGCCTGAGGTGCCTCCATCCTGGCTGTTATCAAGTGGAATGTTTATAATGGTTGCTGGAAATGACCCGTCTCCAGGTGCAGCGGGAGCAGCAGAGGAAGCAGATTCTCCACCGGCAGCAACAGTGGTAGCGCCTGTATCTGGGGGTGCGGAGGCATCTGGAGGTGCAACGGAAGCCGCAGGATCCGTCACTATGAGCAAAATCCAAGGACAATGGTGTTATACACAGGCCCATAATGGATGTGTCAAGGGTTGTCACTTATCATGTCACTTAAGAAAAGAAATCTGATCTCTGGATTGTCAAAAATCCCACTGAACTTGCTTAAACATCAGTGCTAAATCTCAAGTCTCATTGCATGTATATCAAGGCTCCTACCGTCTGGAGCAGGTGCATCTGGGGCATCTGTTGCTGCATCATCTTGACACATCACCTCATCTGCAAGGAAGGGAGAGCAAGGGAGACACATAAAGACAGCAACTTAAACACTTTCTGACTCGTGCAGGGCCCGTTTCGAGCAGGCCAATCGCTTGGCCTGAAAAGCGTCGATTGGGTAAATGGTTCTTGGTATACAGTATGCAGGACAGTCATACATGCATGCATACACAGACAGATATTACTTCCATCATAGTTAGATGATGCTGCTACAGCACCACATATTGACCAATGCCCACAACATTTAAGCAAACTTTGAGGGCCAGTTATAGCAAAACTGTATGGAATATCACAAATCTGGAAAAATCACTAATTCCAGCTTGGCGCAGAGATGTTGTGTACAAAATTTGGTGATGATTGCTCATAATTTGTAGCAGGAGTAGCAAAAAAAACCAACAGATTTGCACACAATTTTAGATTGTTTTATTTGAACTTAGACAAAAATGGGCGTGGCTTATATAGCTAGACAAAAAAATTGTTTCTGTGACTTACAGTTCAAAGATTTTGCTGTTATAGCGCCACCATCTGGCCAAATTGCACCGTATTCAACACTGCACTACCCTGGGTCATCGGGTTCGCGAAATATGTTATAATTAAAGGCCTCCCTGACCTAGTGTGTGCTAGCCATGTTTGCATTGGCCAAAGCAACATGCAGGCCGAACTACAATTAGTAAGTAACTTTCCGTTGTTTTTAGAACACCGGTGTTGAAATCTGTTTCCCTGTCGTTATCCCTAACTAAGCGTCTGCCTGTTGGGGTCTACTTAACCAGACTTAACCAGGGTGCTTCGGAAAATAGAGTTTAGTATTCAAACGGGGCACCCCACCAAAGTATGGCACTCTATGTTGCAGGGCACGCAATTATACTGTAATGGTTAAATACGGAACTCCTAGATTATCATTAAATCTCACTTATATGACTGCTCTTGTGTAAAGATGTTCTTGGAATGAAATTTCTAAAGCACAAGCTCAGTGAAATGTTTGTGTGAATGAGGTCAGGGCAGAGGCAGGTTGGTTTGAACAGCTTGGCCTGGTCAACTCAACCTCATGCCCAAGATGCCAAACCAATTTGTCATGTGTTCTCAGGGGCCCTAACTAAGTAGTAGTCACATATGGGACAATTCTCACTGTCTGCAGCACATGCAAATAGACAGTTCAGTCAAAAAGGTCACGACCTCCTGACTACACATCCGTCCTCTGGGAGAGATCCTGTTTATGTAATAATCTTAGGATTAAGTTGGGTGGTGCTAAAAACCTTTCCGACATTAAGAAAGGTTAAGAAAAGTAGGAAAGCATTTCCCAAGTTCATGTGTGGGTTTTCTGGGCAAACGAAAGACTGGCTTCCCTGGGTTGAATTAACTTTTGGAGTCTAGCCAAAAAACAGAAGTTGCATCAATACATGTTTAGGCCCAATGAGAGATCACACTTACAATCAAAAAGAGAGAACTCAGTTTAGGTATAAAGAAGAAGCTAACAAGGATTACAGCTTTGTACCATCCCGCACCTTCATTTCTCAACACTCCCCTCTGCATAGAAGGAAACCAAAGTAATGTGTAAAACAATCTAACAAGTATCCAAAACTATGCACAATGTGATTGAAAATGTGTTTGGTTTAGTTAATCACCAGATACATTTATATAAATGAGGCGAATTTAGATACTTAGTGTGTGTTTCCAATCCTATAAACATGACCGACTTTAACACACTCTGGAATGAGTTCCAAGTTCCTTGTGGGAATGTTAGCAGCCCAAACAAAAGGTAGTGTTACATCTTTTTTTTTCTTCCACAGCTGATGAGTGGCCCCACAATAGCATGTGTACAGCACTGTGGAACATGCTCTGTAATATATGGTTCCCTCCTGCAGTGCGTTTTATCTCGACAGTGGCGTCAACTGGCTGAACGTTGTCCAAAGCTGGTCACGTGCTGCATGTTTAATTGTGCTATTAGAGCCTTCAGCTAATTGCCTTCGGCTTGAGCTGCTATGTTTAAAAGAGCAATAACTTGGGACAAAAATGTTTAGCTTCCAGAGCTAACCTCAGTTACGTTATAAAGGTTTTATTTGGACAAGTAGTTACTATGGAATGTTTTCAAAGTACTTCCCTCTCTAACAAGTTGTGTGGGCTAGAATAAGAATAATTATTATTTTATCATAAATACTTTTACCTCCCCATTTTCTTAGAAAGTATAAATCATTGCATTTAATGGTTCTCTCTTTTAAACACACGCTGCATGCTATGATTCTGCACACATGCAGATATAAAAAGCACACAAATGCGCATGATGAACGTTGAAAGCATAGACTGTATAAAACGTATACACAGTCTATGGTTGTAGACACGTGCTGTACATACACACTAATCTACTCACTTTAAGTTGTCTCATGCTGACACTCATGTGCACTATGTCAGAAGTTTATACACAGTAACACTCCACCACTGTGGACACAGACACATCAGACAGCTGTGCAAGACATCTCACTGTGTTTCCAGGCAGGCCCCTCTCAGCATCAACAAGAAGCCCTAGGACCGGTCTCAGCACAAAAACAGAGAAACATACAGCAACACTCCTACTGCATAAACACAACCTCTGTGTCTCTCTGGAGAGCTTTTAATGGGCTCAGAGAGGCCAAGGCTGCAGACTGTGTAACCTCTGGGTTAAATGCTGATCTTCTCTACTGGGCTACATCAAGTAGATTCTCGGCCTGGCTGTCCTCCTTTAAGCTTTCAGTCTGGGTGTTCCAGTCTTTGACGTGGTGTGTGGTGTGGAGCCAATGCCAGATGTAAAGAACTAAATCATAGGCTAAAGAGAGGATACGATACGGGCCAACGATGCTGAGTGACGGTTCAAATGCTGCATTTCTTTGCCTGTGGTTGGACGAATCAACAGCAATTATAAGGCAGCAGAAAGGGCAGGTAGTGCACCAGCAAATGACAAATGTAATTTGGTGGATGCTTCATGTGCCTTGCAGCACCATGCCTGCTGACATATTTAGCACACAAAGCATTCTGGCAAGTTTTTTTGCTCTGTCTGTGAAGATTTACAAGACCACAACGTTATTGTTAACATGCTGCTGGAATGTCTTCCAGTTCGTGAGTTGCTGGTCCATAGGCATACCCAACTGTGTCCCTTTTAACACAAAGGGAACATAAACAGCTCCTAAAGGCAGTTGTGCCTCAAAAATATTAGGTATCAGGTAGATACATAAAGCAAGCCTAATCCCCTGGAAGATTGTCCAGACTTCCACAACTGACTCGTCGAGCACTTTATATGGAGAAATAGATTAAGACCGGTCTTCACAAACTTGTATCAAACGTCATCACTTACTGCTTGGATACCAGCATCTAGTTCACATTAAAAATAAAACATTTTGTAAGGCTGAGATAGAAACAAACTCATAAAACATTCTGTAGCACTCAAGGTTGGACTGATTCATACATGAGGGACAATAAAGAGATGAGTGTTCCAGGGTTCAGCTCTGTGTCAGCTGGCGAAACATACATTTCTAAGGCATTCAGACCATAGAGGACTCAGGGGAGAGCAGGAGAGAGAGAGAGAGAGATGAAAGGTGAAGGGGGAGACTGAGTCTCATCATCCCTTTATATAATGAAGTTGTTTTGAAAGCCAGATCCTACATATTTGGTTCTGTTTCCAACCAGACAAACTCCCCCTTATACACTAACAGACACACCAACATAAGTTTATGAACACACAGTTTATGAACACACACCCACTATCACACAGCTAGAGTGCTTAACTGTCTCTGGATAGACATCAGTCTAAAAAGCTGATGATTATCATGGTTAGGTCTGGGTATTGTTAAAAATGACAATACCAGTACCCTTAAAGTGATACTGATACCGACTGAGTACTTCATTTGTAATAATCCTCCTGCTTTTTATGCATTTATTTTTAACAGATGGCACCGGCTTATAGTATAGCCAGACTTTTGAAAATATTGATGGCTCCTTGGCACGCTGGACTTCCAACTCTGTCAAATACACCATGCTTGACTTCACCACACCACAGACGGATGAGTAGCTGCTGTAGGACTGGGCCAATCACGTGTAAAAATGAATAGAAGAATACTTGTATTGACTGGCTATTAGCAAAACTATACAAATACCGAAAGTCGTCTTTTTCTAGATTTGGGTAAAAAGAGAATCAAACACAGTTATCGTTTGACTGGGGAAGTTTCTACACTGCTTAGAGGGAAATAGGTAAACACACACACACACACTCTCACACACTGTACAATTTTATAGATTTGCCACTTTAACGTTGGATGTTTGCTGATCCTAGTGTGTTCAGTTTGAAATCTAGTTTCAGGTTACGATCCTGCAGCACACAGCTAGATTTCCTGAAGAGAGGCACATCTGGAAAACAAGGTGTGTTTGATTTTAAATTTCAGCTTCATGAACTGAGGCCCCGCTAATGATTAATAGTTGCTTGACTTTCTCAGTCTGCCCGCAGAGAACTACTGAATGCTTGGGATGAGATCACGAAAACAAATACTCTATGATTCTAAGACCGTCTGATTGGACTTGTTTTTGCCCGTTCTGGGACCTTAGGGTGAGTACAATGTTATCATACCCGACAGAACCTAGAGTCAGAGCTACACAAATAAATCCCAGTTTTTTTTTCTTCTCAGTACGGCACCATCTCCTTTTACAATGATTTTTAGCATCAAGTTTGAGTACCTCTTTTTGTCTTTGTTTGGGTTTAGTTCAGATCAGTGAGCTCACGTTCAGCTCAAACACGTGCATCAGCACGCTGCATGAGTGGATTGTTAACTGCACATAAAGCTCCGTCTGCCTTTATAACCCTATATGTTTCAGTTACAAGCAGCTGCAGCCAAACAGATTGTGTGTGGGCAGTTAAGATAGAGGGTAAGTACATATTGAATAGTGCTATCTGGTCCCTTTCCCAGTCACTTACCATGTCCCTGCTACCTCACTCATCTGTTACAGCCTTGCCCATTCTCCCCTTGACATGTAGCTGCCATTGTGCCTGTCATCCTTTACCCTTCCTGCCATTCCAGCGCTCAGATTTAGGGTGGGGAAGAGCCCAGGAAATTGCAGCAGAAACAAACATAGTCACACCAGATTAAACAGGTGCAGTCAGTGTATGAGCAGGGGGACAGCAGCTGCAGTGAGTCTCCTCAGGGAGCTCTTTCCCTCCCTGCAGATGTGATGCATACTGTCAAAGAGCTGTGAAGTGTCTGACATCATGGGCAAGGGGGAAAAAGCTTCAGCCGTAAATCTTGCATTTGACCTCCACCCAGACCATAGAGACAACACCTTGGCTGTCATAATGTGCCACACCCTCCTCTCCTTACTTATCCACGTCCTCGGCTTCCAGATGTTCACAGAGGACGCTGAGATCTCTCCTAGCTGTTCTTTCCCCTCCCTACAAGGAAAAATGCCACTTCAACTTAACTCTGGAATTCTTTCAGTCTCACAGACCCTCAAGGGGATTCTGGGAAATGCTAAAGGAAGGGTGGACTAAGTTAGTGATCAGCCAAGATGGAGAAATTAAGCTTGGATTAATTATTTGTATTATCGTTTAGTCTATTAGATTGTTTAGTTTGTACTTAAAAAAAAAAAGTAAAGTGCATAGCTTGTCTAAATCCGAGAGGTATTTAATTTTTTTCTAAATAAAGAAGAAAAAGGAGTAAATTGTTACATTTGGGAGGGTCGAAACACTTAATGCTTGGCATGTTTGCTTCATAAATGACTTATAGGATTGATCAATTATCAGAATTGTTGTTGATTTATTTTCAGTTGATCAACTAAAAATTGATCAACAAATTGTTTCAGCACTAGTTTAGATACAATCAGCTAGTAATGGAGAGCAGCTAGAATAACAGTTGTCAGCGTCTTGCCCAAGGACACTTGAAAGAACCACCGATCTTGTAATCAGCGGACGACCCGCTCTACCTCCTGAGCCACAGCTGCCCTTTATTGTCCAACTTCTCTTGCTGTAGGAGACATTTAAAATAGTAAACAACGAAGTATAGACAAGGAAATCAAAGACAGTCCACTTTAATATTACTTGCTACTCCAGTGACAATCCCAAAAAAAAAAAAAAGACCCAGGAATACACTGCTCAGGTCCCCGAACGTGAGAACCTGTTTTTGTTTCTGCACAGACGGGTGGCAAATTTTGACTTTTCCCTCCTGCCCACGCCCCTGGGGTTTTTAAACAAAACACATGATAGTGTTGAAAAAAAATAGAAAAGGAATTCACAACAGGTTTGGTATGTTATCCATGTACCTCCTAAAACAGGATGTGGCTGTCACAGCACACGGCATGCAGTGACCTCGAATTACAGAGGCGAGCACGCTGAAGGTTACAGATAACACTGAGGAAAACAGAAACGCACTACTGCGGTTACATATGCGCTGTGGGGTAAAGCATAGAGATGCTCAATCCACAGAGAAATGCACACAGCCTGTATTCAGTGTCTTTAAACGAGCCGGCAGGACTCCTGTACGGTTGTGATGTCACAACTATAGTATATATAGGTAGAAAGTGCTGCTATAGTGCTGTTACAGTCATAACCCGGTTGTAATGATAGTGCAGAGACGCAAAGAGTGCAGATGTGGACGACCTGGAAACACTGACCAATCAGAGCAGACTGGGCCTTTTTGGGGGCAGGCTTAAGGAGACAGGTGCTAAAACGGAGCGTTTTTCAGCAAGGGTGAATACAAGTATATATTCAGACAGACAGTACTAGAAAAATAAAATATTTGTTGTTTTAATATTAAAGCATGTAAACATGTTCTAGATACCCAAAATACTGTAAAAGTATGAACCTAAAAATGAGCAAAGTATGTCGTCATGCATCTTTCCTTCACATGCACTCAATCAGGGTTGGTAAAACCAGAGGCAGAGAAAAACCCTGGAAAGGGATGAATGCAAAAAATAAAAAGGTACAACTGTGATTGATAGCAGCTACTGACCATTGTTTTTATTCACCCCTTAATTCACTCATTAAAATAGTTTCAGCAGTGCAGTGAAACCTAAAACCTGTTTCCAAAACAGTCCATCCATTTTGTTCGTGGATTAGAAACTGGAAACACCAGGTGCTCTTTTCTCTGTGTCAGAACCAGCATTTGGCTGCAACAGCAGATGTCCATGGATCAATTCCAGCCGCTTTTTTTACATGAGAGTGTGTGGGGAGAGGTTGTAAAAAGATATCGAAACCTATAGCCCTAAACAATCTGGCTCAAATACGATTGAGGCTAAGGAGCCAAAATGGGAGAGGAAGATTGAGAAATAATAGCAATAATGGATAGCTATAGTTTTACTCTATTTGGTTTCATTCATCTACTTATGTTATATGTTAATGTCAATTATTTAGTTGGTTACTGTGAGCACATCTGACATGGGTTGTTGGGAGGGATAGTGGGATTTATGTTGGGGTTTTTTGTTTTTGTTCCTGTTTTTCACTTTAAGGCACATGCGTTGATACACTGTACAACTGTTGCACTTTTTGTGTTTGATTATCTGCAAAATTCACTAAAAAAATGTGGGGAAAAAAATAATGGATAGCCAGATATGGCTAAACTCTGCAGTTTTGTCTTGAGAAAGCAAAAACCTGTACAGAAACATGCATGCTGTTTATACATACAACTGAAAAAGGTCAAAACTCAGGACCTTCAGCTGAAGGGCACAGTCTTGTGTTTTCAATTAGAAAGTATAAAGCATGGCCCCAACGACATGCCTTTTACAGAACATTAATTACCAGGAGCAATTATTCTGGCAGCCAAAATGCCTCAGCCAAGGCTCATTAAGTGCTCTTATTCCCCAGGGGTAAACAGCATACCCCTCCTTAGATACAGCCCTTACTGGTTATCCAACATACACTATGTGTTATACGTGCTTTCCACTGGTGTCTGGGATGCCATAACCTTGGATCAGTCACCTAAGGATCACTGAGCTGTTGCTGAAGTTTTAATTCCGAGCTAGCATGAAAAGGCCAGGATGACACTAGAAGCAGAGTGCTTCCAAGTTTTTGTTTTGGCTGCTCATTAGCTGCACATACGGGCAATTTTTGATCTGAGCAGTGATATCTGGAGTTTCTCGGCCTTGTCCCGCCAAAATTTCGGGGCTGAAATGAAGGCGAAACAGGAAGAGAGGGCTTTTTTTCCCTCCTGTATGCTGGTAAAAACCAACAGCTGTAAAATTGCAGCGGGGTGCCAGGGGAACAAGGAACAACAAGCTCACCAGAACAGCAGTAATTGGAAAAGGAAGATTTGAATGCTAACACGGCGTCTGCTATTCATTAAGACCGTTTCACTGGGTAAATATTGTTGCTAGATGATCTACTTCTCCAAGTTTACCCCTTTTTTCCTGGATGATCATTTAGTTAGTGGCGACAGTGAGGCTTTTGTTTTCTTATCATTAATATGTTTTCTCTAAAAAAGGTTGGCCTCAAATGAAGATAATTCAGAGAGAGAAAAAACATTTATTTTTTTCCTTCCTTGTTATGGTGATTGTATGATGAGGGCTAGCAGATGAGGTAACAGAACGGACTCTGGTGACAGGCGGTTTGTTAGACTATTTTACTGGTTTCAGCTGTAGCCTGTACCCTGGCTCTCTCACATGTAGAAATCGTTTAAGCAAATTGGCACTTTGACAGAACACAGGCTCCAGGTTTAATTACTCTGCGAGCTCACGTGGCTCCTCAGCCATAACTTTGGGCCCAAGTGGACACACACCCTAGCCTGACATAAGACCACTATCTGCCAAGGCTTATATAAAAAAAGACCCACACCCTCCAGCAGATGACGTGAATTAAACTTCACCATCACAGCTCAGGACTGAAAGAATGCTGGTCAATAGCCCAGGGCCATGAGACAGAGAGCACGAGACATAGAGAGAGTGGCAATATTCTGCCCATGTTTACGTTGGCAGGGCGAAGATGCTTTCTGAGAAACAAAGTCTTGTACATTTCCGCGCAGAAAGATATGGAAGCTGATTTCTTACATTTTCTTAAATTTTCTCTAACAGAATTTGGCAGTATGTGAGTTCTCGTGTGTCTCTTCTTCCTTTGTATTCAATCAGTTCAGCCATCTTGAATGACTTGAAGGCCACTTAAGTGTGTCACACAAAGGATATCAACTGAGCACTGATGGCTTAGTGTATATGCACACACGAACACATTCACACTAAAATTGGAACCCTCCCAACCATCAGTGAATATCTGGGTTTAATGTGGTGTATTCTAACAGCTCATTCAGCTTGGCCTGAGGCCCTGACTTAGAAACAGAAACAGAAACAGTCATTGTAGATGACAACCTGAAATGAGCAAGACACAATGTTTTTCCCGTTTCTCCTCAGAAGATTTAAAGTTTGGGTTTTCCCCCAAAATCTGGAGAAAGTGACAACTTGTAACTTACTCCAAGAGGCGTTGGATGACATCACCCAACATTGATGTCTGTTCCCATTTCAGCACTACATATTTGCACGCCTGCATAACTGCTGAATGACAGCTATGGGAAGCGAGAGCATAAACTACTTGTGTTGTTGCACGGAGAGTCGAGGTGATTGGCTTGCTTATATATGATGAGGATGTTTGCTCTGATTAGCAAAGTTAAACACATTCACTTATCAAGTACGTCAAAGGCTCTCTTCCTGGCGTTCTTGCATCCCTGCTGCCGTCCACTCATCCTTTTACTCTTGTTTGTCTGAATCAGTGTTTCTAGCATGCAAAGCTAAATTAAGATGTTGGCCAGGAGGTCTTATCAACTGAATGAACTGAATGCATTGCACTTGTTAGCTGCAGCACAGCTACAGTATGCCACCACCATATATTCTGATGTCGTGATACCACATTGTTTTTAAATTGGGCTGATACTTGAAAATACACTTTTTTGTCTCCATAAGCAACATTACATATGATCTGACTCCACAAACATGTTGCTGGATGAATGCAAAGTCCAAGGACATGGTAAAATGGGTTTGCTGGTTTCCATAGTTTCCTTTTTTGTAGAAATACTACAAACCATGTTTTTAAGACTGGCCTAGGATCTGCTGCCACACCCAATCGCCCTTCTGTGGCCAATGACATCACTGCTAGCAAATCTGATGTGGCATTTAATAATTCTCTCTTTACTTCATTGATGCATTGATTAAACCTCCGGATACACAACAATTCCACATTGAGAAGGAGACATAGCAAGACAGGAGCATGAGCCTCAGCATGTATCAGGATAGAGTGAGTTCACAAAGAGTCTTCTTCATGTAGGAAACATAATCAAGCATGAAATATTTTAAGTGTTTGTGTCTTCGAATGAATAATGACGTCATCAGGGACAGACCTCTGACACTGTACTGCTGCAGTCACATAGTCCTATACTGTAAGGAGGAGACAGATTGTCTCTTGTAACTTGGCTGGCAGTGAAAAATGTATCAAAACAAGAACAGAAGTAGCGAGACAAGCATGCAGAAGATTGATACAGAACGGTTAACTAGCAGGAGGTAGATCAGTAAAAAATACTAGCAGTAAACCGTTGCATGAATTTAAACAGGAGGTTTTCCATTTTTGTTTTTTGGAGCCATATGTGACTGTGCCTCTGAAAAATCACACTGCAATGCCAGTTGGACACAAGTGTCAACAATGTAGCAGGTCTGTGTGAGCGGAGGACTGCTGTTGGATGTGGTGAAGAATGGAGGATGGGTCAGCAGGCTTGAGACAACACCTTTGTGATATTCTTAAAAGTAGAAATCAGAAGCTGAGTGCTATAACCTAAAACAGTGGCAAGACATTTGTGGCAATGCAAGATCCCATTTTAAACTGTTAATCGCTGAAAACACTAACAACAAGTCCTAATTACAGAGATAATAAGATAGTCAAATAGCTGTTTTTCAATTAACAACAATAGTGAACAAAAAAGACATGTCTGATCGTTAGTTTTGTCTAAAAACATTCTCTGTATCGTGGCTTTAATTTCTTGGTGGGGTGTGTCCAGAGTAATTAGATTTCCAGGTAAATCTAATTACCATCTGTTAAGCTGCTGATGCACACGGTATGTGCTGTGTCCTTTTATTGTGCAAACTACGAACAGGTTACGCCATCTCATAATCTTTTCCCATATAAAGTAAACCCTTAGTTATTTTCATCGGCCTGGAATACTCCTCCGTGTCTACCCAAGGTCACCCCGAACATTTCCCGCTCCCTGTGCTCATACATGGGGCCCAACGGCTCTGCAGAAGTCATTAAGATTGGGCTGAACTAGAAGCTAGCTTTACAACCAGCGAAGCAGCAACACCATCCAAGCCACACATCACCCTGCAATTAGCATCTGGCCTCAGACTGATTTGCAGTGGACTGCCCAGTGAGTCCACACATGATCAGCAGGGAACACAGTCAGAGGGAATTATTTTTGCTCTCTGAATCCACGTCTCATGTGGTCACACATGCAGCTCACACGCACTCAGATTTACATGAAATATCTTTATAACTGCAGCCAGTCAGGTGAATGCAACAGATAGGACCAAACTGATCCTATTGTTATATTAAAAACAGATCTGATGCTGTGTTGTGTGCTTGGTTTTAATCAATTTTACACACTTTCAAACACATACTAGATCCGCCCAGATGCACTGCAGGATATAAAGCATAATTCTTCTCAACTGCAACTTTCCACTCCTGAGCAGCCTTTGTGTCAGCAGCCACCCCGCCGCTTACCATGCCTCTGTGCGTCTGTGTGCAACTTCATGGTAGAACACATCAAAGCAAACCCCCCAACTAGCGTGTGAAACAGCAACTGTTGATGTCCACATACTGCATGATGAAAAACTGAATTTTGCCCATCATAATGAGAGGAACACAAAGAAACAACATTTCACATAAGACTTTGTGTGGATAGAAAACTTTCTAAGAAGAGAGGAAATATTGAGAAAGCTGTTCAATAATTCTAGGAGTACTCACTGCTGAGCAATAGAGCGCAGAGCACCAGAACTCCAGCCGTCCTTCTCCAGAGCCCATTCATTCTCCACATGGCCATCCTCTCTGGTCAGACTCAGCGCAGCCGGCGGGACTGTGTGAGAGTAAAAAAGTGTGGTAAGTGATAATGAGTGCGTGTGTGAGGGCCGGGGGAGTCGGGAGTTTCCTGTGAGGTCTAAGTGAGCGGGATAGTCAAGCAGGATAAAGCCTGGCTTGTGTTCTGTTGCTCTTTATATGGCCCCACTCCTTTGGCCTCTCTTGCTTTCTGGTCTTTCCACACCCCCTTTCTAACTGCCTGCCGTTAACTTGTTTCCCCCAGTGCAACTGTCCCTGCCTCCTCCCTTGTCCTTGTGTGCGTATGTGTGTGTGTGTGCCCATATGTACAGCAGACACCAGAACAAGATTAAGTTAGTTGGTGACATCCTGTTGAGCTTTATCTTTATCACAGTTTTGCTTCATGATGAAATATATTGGGAACTCTTTCATAGACGTTTGCAGAGTTTGTGCGCTTGTGGTGTAACTGTTTCTGCAATGTGGGGGCTTAGTTGCCCTTCAGGAAAGTTTCACATGATGCTTTAGTAGACAAGTTACAAATACAAGCTGTTTCCAGTGGTCTGTCTATGAAGAGAAATAACACTGGCTAAACACTTATGGACTACTATGTGAACTTACACAGGATCTGTAGAAAAGTGTTAAAGAAGTTTGTCCTTGTTTTTTTTTTTGGAAGATGCACCAGATAAACAGGAAGCACTCCTCCTGCCGCCTGTATGTTGTGTACATAGCTGAGAGGCCTGTAAAAGCACATGGCGTCACACACAAAGCGCTTGGCTCTGGTTTTTGTGCGTCCCCGGGCAGATGACTAACAGCCTACAGTGAGTCATTCAGTGCACCGCACGCGCACGCCGACATGTACTGTACAACACACGCTTTATAAAAATGCTGTAACACATGCGCACTGACGTCATAGACAAACACACACATGATATTTCGTGAGTACACCGCATCAGCAGAAAGTAACAAAGTGTTGCACCGATGTGTGGCGTGCATGTAGGAGAGTGTGGTGCTGGGTGTTCACCGTTCATGTCCACACAGAGATGGGCTGTTCCAGAAGAATCCAGGCAGGCCACATCTGGAAGCACTGCAGTCCCACTGCTAGGTTTTCGAAGGATTGCCTGGAGACGTGCTTGTCAAACAATGCAACCATATGGGGCTGAATCGAGCCAAGATGAGGCTGGTGTCTGCGTACACTCACTGAGTGGAGCTTGACACCTTTACTTCATATTCTGTTTTTTCTTCTGTTCATTGGTAAACTGTAGTTGTTTTAAATGTGCTATACAAATATATAACAAAGTTTGACTTGACTCCAGCTGGTCACACTGTACGTTTCAGAGCAGCTACCTGCCATGATTTAAAAGGTTTAAAGGGATAGTCTGGATTATTTGAAGTGGGGTTTTATCAAGTACTTATCCATAGTCAGTATGTGCCGCACGTTTCCTGTTTGGAGAAGCAGGCAGGGGTACCAGCACAGAAACTAAGAAACGTACTGCTGTAGTCTGGGACAGCAGCTCAACATATTTTACACAACAGGAGTGGAAGGAGTGCATTTATGGGGCGCTTTTATCCAAATCGCTTCTCAATTTTAGCCTCTTATTACCCATCCACACTCACACACTGTTGGCAGCAAGCTACAATGCAAGGTAGACACTTTGACATGTGGACAGGAGGAACAGGGGATTGAACAACCAATCTTGTGGTTGAAGGTCCTGCTTTACCTCTGAGCCACAGCCTCCTGACCTAAACAAAGGCCAACCTTAAAAAAATCTATATATTTTTGTACACAATATTTAGAATATCTTTGATGCTTCACCTTGCCATCAGGCAGCCCTGTTTAAGCCAATTTCTATGCTATATTTGAAGCCACCACACTCCATTGAGAATCCTCACAGAACGCGGAAGCTGCTGGGTTGGTGCAGTCTTGATCGGAGATGGGCCTCTTTTTAGGTAGCTAAAATACTGTGTTGGCTTGAATATAAGACAGGGTTTTTTTTCCCCTGGAAATCCATCTGAAAAAGTGGGGTCGTCTTATTTTCAGGGTCTAGGTTCAAAGGTCAAGTAAGTACAAGGGGTAAATGTCAATATACAGTCACAACAACAGAAGATGCTTCTCCAAACTGGGGGCGTGCCAACCGCCATCTACTAGCTGTGGTACTTCAAAATATCTAAACTATCCCTTTAAGGTCTTACAAAGTTGCATTTAAATCCAAAATTTAAAATTCTCTAATAACTGCTTTGAACATGTTTGCCCTTATATATTTGCAATTTTACAAAACATTAAGTCCAAAAATTTTTAGATTGCATACAACAACATGCTTAATTCGGAATCTATTCACTCCTTTTAGTGAGTCAAACGATTGTGTTATGTTAGTCATTAAGCATTCATTTAATTCATTAAAAGACAATTTTATTAACAGCTGTGTGTACAAAATTACTTAACACTGTTATAAAGAAATATCCCTGCCCTGATATTTATCTCAAAAAGATGGAACAAACATTTAAACTGCCAATCTCTAGAAATTTCCTCTCATTATCACGCTATTAGAAAATCCTTTTGAAGGGGTGTAACACAGTGGATTAACTCTTAAACTACCCAAATAGAAATAATAATGCAGCATGATGGACTGAAAACTTCAAAAGGCCAGTCGACTGGTCAGAGGAACATGAATATGATGGTATATTCACAGTGTTTTCACATCCGTCTTCCAACTTCTCCTCTGGCATGATATTTATTTGTGGAAGATCATCTTTGCACAGTACGGTTAACACTTATTTGAATAGCATTTGTCTGTTTACAGCTGACAAATAGTGATTAGCTATTTCTGGCAGATTTAACTTATATCTCTTTCTCTCTTCCTTCGCTCCCTATCTTAACATTTTAATTTTTTGGTTTGAATGCACAAAGAATCTCTATGCGGAGAGGGGGGGCATTGCCAGGACATCACGAGAATCGGCACATGGTAGCAGAGACTTTGACCCTCAGGGACCTGTTTGGGTTTGTTTTGGATGGTGTTTCGGTGTTTTGAGAGTTTTACAGCCAGCTGGAAAGAAACATCATAGGAGCATGACAGACATGTGACTGTACTAAGAGGCATAAATAAACGGGTGTAAAATTGCTTAAGCTAAAAGGTCATATTTGCACAAATGCATTAATTTGAGAACACTGCAGCAGATCCAGTGGTTCGGCTAGTCTTCTCAGTAATAGTCTTGGTGGTGGCCTTATTTTCCCTCATCTGTCACACTGCCCAGGGTTATCCTTCTCTGTGCTGTGGCATGCCACAATATCCTATGCTGAATACTAACATTGTTTTTTCCTTAGACAGCAGTAAAACCTGAACATAATCGAATAGAGTTTTCCTTTTCTTAGAACTTGCTCTTTATTAAATAATAAATAGTCACTCTGCTTTTAACTAAAAACCTGTTTGCATCCTTTTGTTTATTGTGTTAACGCCATCATTTCTAACTAGCAATTGTGAAGATGCTGATGAGAATATCAAAGGGATTGTTCCGATTTTCTGAAGTGGGGCTGTATGAGGTACTTATCCACAGTCAGTGTATCACACACAGTAGATGGTGGTCAGCACGGACGCAGTTTGGAGAAGCAGGCAGGAGCTTCGCCATGGAAGCTAAGCAATGTACTGCTGTGGATGGGGGCAGCAGCTAAATGTACTTTAGCCACCTAAAAAAAAAAAGATCAATATCAATGTAGGCAATATCAAGAATATTTTCACACCTTTACCTTGCTGTCAGACAGCCCTATTTAAGTTTACCTGGGGGGACTGAAGCCACCAGTCTCCATTGACAAAAACAGTGATTTTAACTCACAGCACACGGAAGTTGCTGGTCTACCACTGCCTCAAACAGTTGGGGGCTCGCTGATGAGTATGGATGAGAGCCTCATACAACTCCACTTCTGAACTAAAATCTTAAGTACTCCTTTAAAAGAAATCAATGTGAGGTCATCTGGGGCACTCTAAGATGGGATCTGTGCCACAATAATTCAATCAATTTGTTACTAACAAAACATTCCTGGATGTTGAGAGGCTTTCCTTATCATCGGTGGGTTTGGACTGTTGATTAGGAGGGTGAATGCAGAGTGACTGTTTGGAAAGACTTCCCAGGCATGGATATCAGTAACGATTTGACCAATGGAGTGAAGAAAACAATGAAAAATCCTCCATCTCTTTGTAATGACACTGCCGGTGCCTCTACATTCAGCCTGATGTGCTCCTCTCCTCCTCCCCTCATCATCCTGCTGACCTACCCATCTATCACCACTCCCGCATCTAAATTCCTCTTCTGTTTCCTGCCATTCTCCTTGTGTGTGATGTTTCCTAACAGCCAGGAATCCACCCTGCCCTGTGAGGGCCAGAAGTGTGCAGACAGACCCAGCAATGACCCCAAACCAGTGAAAGACAAACATGGGAATGTATTTATACTCACCCTTAACCCCATGGCTTGTGCTATCTCGCAAGCGCGGCCTTCCATGTCCGTTACATAAGATCGTGTGAAACGGGACAGACCTGACCGAGTGTTTCCGCACCCTAATGGCGACGGGGTAGCACCGGGAGTCCAGTTTCTCACCAAGGGAGCTGGGTGGAAAGAGCAACATAGGGGGGAAAAACAACATATACATATAACAACATATATAATACAGCAAGCCCTGCACAGACTCTGGAACAGGGGTTCTTAAAGTTTTTCAGTTTGAGACCCAAAAGAGAAGTTTGGCTTCTTCTCAGGACCTAGTCTTACAAGAATACATCATAAATTGAGAGTGAGGGACGCACAGTTAACATTACCTTCAATTAAATAACATATTGCATTGTTATGCATTTGACTCTGCTGATTCGTGAACCAATAAAAATGGGTCTGACCGGATGCGATGGCCATGATTTACGGGACAAGGTTAGTTGAAGCGGTCACACGCAATTTCAAGGCTGGCAACTATCGCCTCATGGCCGAGATGAAAACAATTAACTTTTCAGGCAAATTCGCATGCCGCTTTGGCTCCGAAACAGCGAGAAGGTTGAAATTCCAGGTACGTTGTGTGACTATGTGTCTGTTACTTATTTGTAACTATCAGTTGTGCTTTACTATGAACCAAGTATGCAATATTTAGCACTAGCATAACTTTCAATTAAGCACAACAAGCATTAGGCTTTCTGATGTATCTCGGACTTCAACAACATGTACAATGCAGCAACGGAGTTTATCTCGGCCGCGGTTGATGAGAGAAAGAAAATGTTGTTTTACAGGCGAGTTTGCATCATAGCTCCAATCACGTTGATGAAGCGAAGATCCAAATATGAACAAGCGCTGCAATACTGTTCTTCTTTCTTCTGATTAAATACAGTCTGAAGGTAGCCTAACTTTATGAAAGATTACTCTAGAGAGTTGATCAATGAAGGAAATACCCCTCAGTCTAAGGTCTGGGGTACCTCTAATGTGTGGACAATGATGATATACTATATATTGATATACTGTTAAGATGAAATCTAGCAGTGCTGGGATGTGTTAGAGGATTTCAGGCAATTCATATCCCACTTCCCAAAAAAATGAACGGAACCTGAAGCCTCAAAGACAGCTTTCAGGACATGATGTCACCATCACATTATCTTGACACCGACAAGCCCTGTTGAGGAAAACAGACTGCCAGAGGAGGCCGAGGCAAACCGTTAACATAACAGAGGCCTCAACCTCATTGTTATTACATCATGTTCTGGGGAAAGCCAAAGAATGTTTCTATGTAAACAGTTTACGCACACAATACTGTTGAATATGTCCTGCAGGGAACAATAACTGAATATTTGATAGTTTTTTTGTGTAGAGCTGGAAAAACTTCCACTCTGCTCTTTTTCCTTTAGTTCCGATATGCATGAGCTGATTGCTTTATTGATTGAAAGGCCCTGCGTTGTTGTACTCTCCCAAAAAACAGAGCCCAATGCCAAAACAATCCTCCCTTTCCTTCTCCTCCCACCTTTAACTCTCCTCCATCGCCTTGATCCCATACAGATGTTCTTCTTTAGCACTCCCCCTCTGGAGGGAGCCTACTCCTATTGTTCATAAAATCAATCCCATGGTCCCAGTCGACCCAGCCAAAGGCACAAATCACGCAAGTACAGTTTCATGAGCAGACGATCATGCAAACTCAGCCTCGGACACATACGATTGGACGCATGCAACACAGCAAGGAAAGTTAGTCAACATAGCAACAATTGCAACACTGTTTTGGAAAATCCCAGCTCAGAGGAGAGAATGTTAATAACAAAACGATATCCACTCAGACACAACCCCCTTTCTCTGTCTCCGTCTCACTGTCTGTCCCTCCGCTACCTCCCTTTGAGTCTTCTGTTCGTCCCCGACTTCGTCACATCCTTTTTTTTTCTTCTTTTTTTTTTAAAAGGACAATCTCTACAGGCCTATAACTAGCCATAATTGGCTCTGATTGGGTGGCTCGGTAGACATCTTGAAGTGATTTTGCTCAAGGTTGAGAGGGTTGTGAAGGTTAGGAGTGCTTTGGGTCTCAGCGATTCTCAGTCATAACCCCAGGAGCTTTAAATCCCCGATCCAGATTTTCTTTGGAGTGCATCTATTGAGGGTCTGTGCATATTAATGCATAAGAAAGCTCTTGCAAAGAATGAGAGGAACGCATTAAGTACTTCAAAAAGCCATTTCAGAACTCATATTTCACTGCCTCACATGTTTGATGTGTAATTCCAGCTTTTGCAATTACATTGCACAATCATTAATTTGTCCTTAATGCACCAAGTTATATAACTATCAGATTTTTTTATTTTCCACAAAAAGGCGAGGAGGGAGAAGAACAAGGAATAGAAATGAAATCATTTTACCATATCATTTTCATCAGCTCATACTCAAACAGTCCTCGTTTTCATGCCAAATTAATATCCTCTTTGAAATTGTTAACTTTCTGGACTGTTCTTTCATCCGTCACAACTAAGAGGGACCACAGTAAATGAAAGGCTGCTGCACGAGAGCATCCCACCATGGTATTGGCATCCTGTAAGTACATTATAAACTGTGTGTGTTCTGGCAGCACATGGCCAGATAAGGTCTGTGGGATTAATTCATTAGAGTGCTGGCTGCCCAGATGGCTCTCATTACATGTATCTGTTCGATTCATCTCTCAAGCACTTTCACATAAGTCAAACTCGGCAGTAACAGCGTTCTTTCAGTAAAAAAACTTGGTAATTCTAGCCAGTTGTATTGACTGATATTATGCACTCTCGGGGACCATTAAAATCTACATAAAGTTAAAATGGAGCTTTGCTGAAACAGATGTTAAGCATTTTTTATTATTATTATTTGTTTTATCACAATATGAAGGATATACTTATTTGTTTTAATGACTGAACTATTAAATGCAGGTGTTTACATAAAATTAAAAGCTGCAAGCTCCTAAATTAACTTTATTTCTGTTATTTCTCTGAGTGGTGTGCTTCTATTTTAAAAGCAAATATGACCCTAAAGACATTTCAAGCAGCAAACCATAAGATGGCACCACAGGACCAGGCTTTTACAAGCATCTCATGCCTGTCACAAAGAGGAAGAGAGATTTCTGAATGACTCAACTCTGCACTCTTGTGGCAACAAAAACCAAAATATCCTCTTGTGTTACATTTCTCCCAATTCTTGCGATAGAAAACATATGGAGTTGACTAATGCCATGCCATGAACCTGTCAACATGACATAAATCGAGATAAAAACGCGAGCCAGAGGAAAATATGAGAACGTGAGCAATACTTGCCGAGAAGAAAAAGGAAAAAAGCTGAACCAAGCCAATGGGGTAAAGGAAGATGGCAAATAAAAGAGCAGCCTCAGATGACACGCATCAGATTGCCTCCAGACTTTACAATGCAGACCTTTTCATTCAGTAACCTGCCCTAAAACGTCTGGAGTGTTTTTTTTGGGATATGGTGATGCGTGGATGAGGTGATGTTTGTGTGTGTGTGTGTGTGTGTGTGTGTGTGTGTGTGTGTATGTGTGCGTGTGTGTTTTGAACCAAGGAGCTATACACCTTCTCTGAAGTGTTGCTCTGGGCTCGTCGGGAGACGCTCAGGTCCTCCACATCAAATATTCATTTCACAGAAACTCCTAAGCCTTAAATAATTCTCAAAGAAGTGTGCCGAAAGCGAGCCCTTGCAATCCCAGACACGTTTCTATCTGGACAATGGATTGAAGGGAGCATGAAGAGGCAGACAGAAAGAAAGGGAGGGTGGGAGTTGCAGGGAAAGAGTGGGAATCTGATCTATTTTGTAAGCCAATAACAGATGGGTTGCTTTAAAATGTATCACTGAATATACATAACATTTTTAACATGTAGCTTTACAATCTTTTGGACATTTTAACTACCATGAGGAGAAACCACTCTGAAAATATCTGATGGATATAATCTAGTTATTCGTTGGACTGAGTCTTAAGTTCAAGGTTTTTAAAACCCTTCTTTCCTTTTAACTGAACAGTCCGGGCTCAACCCTGTCAGTCTGTGTGATAACAACTATCATCTGATCTCATCTGATCTGACCCTGCTCTCATCCAGGACTTTTTTCCAACCACAATTACACCATACCGGATGGATGATCTTGCACTCATTACCCCTCCATATCGGAGACCCTGACTGAACGAATCGGTCCCCTCTGGTGAGTGTGTTGCAGGTGGTGTGTCGACTTGGCCCCCGCCCCAGTCCTCAGCCCTGGCGTGCTGATAAGAGCTCAGCGTGGAAAATCAGACAGCAGTGCTCTGGCCTTTCTGAATCGAGCAGGAGAAAATGAGCCATGAAGGAAATCGGAGGTGATTATCTTTATTATCAGCCAGGGGAGTAACTGTGGAAACAGCGACCTGTGGGGGGAGAGAGAGAGAGATGCACAAGCTGTTCCAGCAGCATGCTGATTGGCCCATACAAGCTCCAGTGGTAATTAACATCTGCATATGCAAACGAGTGCTCCAGCTAGGGAAATTTGGCAGCCGTTTCTCACCTGCACCCTGTGCCTGAAAGCAATAGGGTAGTTGAGTTTGTGTCATCGTGTGTGTATGTAGGTGTTTGTGTGGGGGGGCACAGGATGCAGACACACACACAAAATTAAATTATGTTCTGTGAATTCATATTCACAACACAACCCTGTTCCAGCGTGCACTTGTGTGTTTTAATGTCCCTGTGCATTTGCATAGCTGAAAAATACTTACGCCTGCACTGTTTTTTAGAATCACAGTTGGTATGGGTGGACTGTGGGCTGTGGGTCGAATGGACGCCGTCCTTCCACCTCTTTGTTTTTGCTGTGCGGTGCTAAAAGAGATGAGACCACACACCAGGAGGCTGTCAGTGGGCCTGCTGCGAGAGCCTCATTACCATCTCAGGGAGCAGGGACGAGTCACATCCAGAGAAAGACACTGATCCTCGGCCTCACCTGTTGATGGGGACATTCATAGTGCACAAAAAAGTTGAGGAACTTGTTGTCAGCAAATTGCAGAGGGATGCTTTCCATACGCTCATGCATGAGTGAATCGATTAATTAATACCTGTGATGTTCCCCTTTTCATTTGAACATGTATGTTCCTCGTTATAAACCTGTTTGCTCGTGTGTGTGTGTTTGTGTGTGTGTGTGTGTGTGTGTGTGTGTGTGTGTGTGTGTGTGTGTGTGTGTGTGTGTGTGTGTGTGTGTTCTGTTTTTGAACATCACACTATTTCCAGTATGTGTGACTTGTGTCTGTGTGTGAGAGACTAACACATGCTGCTGAATCAGTCTCTGACCTGTGAATTATGCAGAGCGCCCACTGACGGGGCCGGCGTGTTTTGTGCTGCGCAGTTCTAATGAGAGAGAGGCTAGCGGGCGGCAGGCGAGACGGGCTGCAGTGCACACTGAGAATGACAGCTCTAACAGCGGGAAGTCAGACTATAAATAGAGCCTGTGCTGAGAGTTTATGACACCTGGATTCACATTCGTTCGCAATTTCCCTCCGACCAGCTCCCACCACCACCCACATCTCTTTCTTGTGTTTTTTTTATTCAGCCTCGGTGCTACCTTCATGTCTCCTCTCTTTCAAAAGTGGTCTTTTTTGGCATCTCTCGTCACTTTCACTTTATGCTGCTGTGATTGTCATGTGTGTTGGATAGTATGGACCCTCTCTCCCTCACATTTTTGGTCACTCATTTCCTCCATCAACTCCAATCAGTTCAATTTGAATAATCTATTTAATAACATTTTTAAGCTCCCAGTACTCATTCCAACTCATTATATTAATGTGATGCAAGTAATCAGGATGGTCTATTTCAAGTATAACAAAGATTCCTGTATTTTCAATGTGAACAAGGTGTGTTTACGATTTCTGGTTCGGCTTATGGTCAAATCCTGCTACGTGTTATCGATAACTATTAGTTTATGTATGTTTATGTGTTCTACAAGTGTTTTTATTGGACAAATGTAAATTAAACAATACAGTGACTGGTGATATTATACAAAGACTTGATTCATTTGAATTTTACTCATAAAACAATGTACTGTAGAATCGTGAAATGTCAAACAAAAAGGATGGTGCTAATTCATTTAATTTTTTAAAATTATTTTCAACAAACCCGATGAAGAGACTGAAATGATAACCAACAAACATTCTGCCTGTGTATCCAATGCCTGATGTAGCGTATTCCTTTGTGCCATTGTTGTCCATTAACTATTAAAAAAACATCAAAGAGCCACGCTGTTGCATTGGGCAACATGTTGTCGTTATTCATTATGCTGAACATGGCATGGCAACACAATTTGTTGAGTTGATCCTACATACTCAATGTTTTTGCTGGAAATATCACCAGTATGTCAAATGTGTGTGTATTAATAAGTGGCTTTAAATGCCCCCCTGCACACACGCACACAAATGCACTATTTACTCCTGTTTGAGTAATGCATTCTAAACACTATAGTGCCCAGCTGTCGCCATGTTTCCATGTGACTTGACATCAACAAAAATAATGAATATTGCCAGACTTATCCTTGCAAACGGGGCTATAGCGTTCTCTGAGCAGAATCTTTATGACGCAGCCTATGACTTGCATGCAAATGATAAATGGATTGCAGGTATGCACCTTACACTTGTTCAAGGACACTTGACAGTTGTCGCTCATAAATGTACAGAAATGTATGAGTTGAGACGTCTGTACAACATCACAATGCTTTCCTTTCTAATCAAATATGGCTGCAAAGTGACATGTGTGAGCTATAAATCCCCAGTGCAGTAGTTTCACTTTGCCTAAAGGTGATCTCAAACAAAGTGGCAAAGGAAAAACAAACTCATTTAACCATCAGGACCAGAATGACAAACACTGAGGTCCAACAAGGTGTCGGGGTTTGTTTCATTGTCAAATGAATACCAGACCATTCATCAAAAATGGGGCTGAAATCACGCCTGGTATCCTCTTTTGCAAACTCACATAACTGTAATTATTTCGGAATATGCCTTGTAATCCAGACTGAGAATCCTACCCAGAACGAATGGGATGTCAGCTTTATGCAACTACTTGTAAAGGCATTACAGGGCGTTAAGTCCCGCGTGGATTTGAATTGGTCTCAGCAGTACAGGATTAGAAGCAGTGGGGATTAGACCTTCCCTAAGGGAAATACAGGAACAGGGGTGGCCAAGGGACTCAAGATATAGAACAGATATTGCTTGATACACTGGCTGCAGCAGGAAACTGAGAAGCATTGTGTACTCCACCTCAGTAAACTGTCAAAGTACACTTTTTCATTTCCTAAATGTCATGCAGAACGAATGAAAGGCCACTCCTGTGTCTGTCTAATCAATTAAATCTGCTTTTGCCTTGTGTTTGACACTGTATTGATGTGGTGAAGAGTGGTGGTAAGGTTTCAAGAATTGAATTTATCGGTGTGGATAATGAAAACAGCCAACAGTCACAATGAAAATATGAATATTATTACAGAATAAACTATGCTGTGATTTGTAAAAAGGACTGCACATAATGCTTGCATGGGTCCCTGGACCTCCTTTCTGCCTAGTCTCCCTGCCCACTCATCTGCTAGTTTTTCACTATTTCCTCTCTAATAGAAGACAGGTGCATCCAGAGCGGACAAACGTAGGAGCTGTTGCAGTGGTCATCCACAATCATCCTCTCTGTGGAATCACTGACCTCAGGGCCATTTCATTCCAGCTAAACACACTGACCCACACTTCCATTAGCAACCTAATGTGATTGCAGCCACTGTGGTGGCGCAAAGAAGCTGAGGCCAGTCCAAGCTAACAGACTTGCATGAAGACAAACGACCGCAATTCAGCATGTTACAGCCATCGGTCATTCTGTTAGCCACAAGCTGGGAAGTGAGGGGGAAATGCCGGATCACAGGATGAAGCCAGAGCTAAAGGGGATGGGAGAGGGATGGTCTATGTCTCCCTGGTGCCTGTACACTGGGGGGGTTGGGGATGTGCCTGATATTGGCGTCACCTTAGGATAGAGAGAGGCAAATAGGGGTTGGTTGTCACACTTTTTACTCTTTTCTCATCATCAACACATCTTACAACAGGCAGTCCTATGTAGAATATTCATTAAAAGCTATATTAAAAAATAAATTACACCCACGAGGTGTTTTGAGGGGTACAGAATGAAAGTATTGCTTTTCCATAAAAAAAATACATTAAGTCTGAATTAATATTTTAAAAAAGTTGCCAGGGTTGTCTGCTTTCAGTGGCGCAGCTACTGTAGGACCGGAGACAGGCAAAAACCAGAGTCAATATAGGCCAAGCATTCACTCCATGGACTGAGATAAAGGAGTTCAGCGGCATTAAAACGCACGCCCAAATGGCTACGTTTCTCCTTGATTACTTTCATGTTTACTTAGCTGTAACTGTAACTGTCAGTCAAACTCCTCTGTAATATTTGTTTTTATGGTGCGAAACAGGCTCATACAGACTCTGGTCTGCTGTAGGCTACTGGACCGGATCTGACGAACATGGCAACCTGAGCGGTTTAATTATGTTTTGTTGTTGCGACTATGATCATGAGACACTAGATGGCTCATTTCCCATATTCAACCTTAAAGGTCTTGTGTTGAAAGTTGTCACAATGTAGGCGTAAGGGGTTGGCTGTAGGGCTGAAACAATTCCTAGAGTAACTTGATTAAATCGATTATTAAACATCCTTGAGGCATCATGAAATTCCAGTGTGACTTCTCCCAATATAATGTAATATGAAAAGTGTTTGTGTTAATCATTTATTGTATTAAGTGTCCATTGTCATATAATATTCATATTTATCATAAATAATTGAACATGTACTGTATTTTAAGTCCCGTTAAAGAGGGGTGGAGATGGGATCCAATTTCTTTGACACATTTGAGCATTTAAAAACTTTAGTTACGCAATAGTTACTTTCCATAGTAAATATAACCAATTACTTTTTTAAAGTAACGTGCCCAACACTGTCGATTACTTAAATAATCGACACCTGCAGCCCTAATTGGTTGTTCCTGTAGTTATCAATGGACTTTCAGTGAAAAAAAGCGATTTAAAAAAAAAAAATTATGGAACTTTTTAGTTTTCTAAAGCTAGAGTTTATAAGTTTGGGAAATACGTTTTGAAATTACATAATTACCATCTGTAAAATAACCTACTATGTGGCCCACAGCCATGGGGAATATCTGCCTGTCTGTCTTTTTTTTGAGGTTCCTGACCATGCTGCCTACAAAGAAGAAAAAATACAAAACAAAAAAATCTCTACCTACATATCTTTAACAGAAATAGCCTATTTGTTACAGCCATCCCCTCCTGACCACTTAATAAAGGGTTTATGCTAAATGAAAAGTAGACTAATATTAAAGCTATCAGCCCTTTAATAAGGGAGGAGCAACTTCAAAACCCTCAGTGCCCGATTTCTGCGATTTGCAACAAAAACCTACTCATTCTCTGTGTCATTATTCAGTCAAATCTGAACTACAGACAAAATACACAAATGTGTATATTCAGCATGACTTACACTTTCCAAGGATATTAACAGCTGTTAACAGCTAATTTGGCATTCTTCTAATGGTCAGTTTGACAAAATGTAAACAGATATAGGTTAGTCCAAACATACAGGGCTTAATTGTGTACCACGTAACTCACTGAAGGGTTTCTGTTTACATCCCCCAAAGCATTGTGGGAACAGTAGTTTCTGGGAATGGGCTTTATAGATCCCCTTTCCTATTTGCCCAACATGGGAGGTCGCTTAACAAAAACATATGAATACAGATTTCGGCTCTATGCAATTTTTAACCAGCAAAGTTTATTTATATATAACAACAGTACAAAGTGAATCCTTGGCTTGCAAAATAGGTGTGCTTCATATTTACAATAGGTACACAATAATATATTATCATAACAAAATCAAAGCAAATAAAAAAACAAGAGAACAACCTTTTTTTAAATACTTTAAGTTTCTTACAATTTTCACAACACTTTTATAAAACAAGAAGAACAGACAGCCATTATTATTATTATCATCATCATCGTCATCATCATCATTGCCAGTAATTACTATTTTACATAACTCCAGTGTCTACAAAGGGTTTGTTTACAATGTGTTTAAAATGGAAGGATACTCATCTTATACTTTGTGATATTTTGACTTGAAAGTTATACACCAATTCGGATTTCCTTTCCTCTGTCTGATGCCATAAAGTAAACGAAAATGCTGTATAAATGCTTTGATTTGGATAAGGAATGACACGTGCCAGTCAAAAGCACAACACCATCTCTTCGTCAACACGTTACACCAAGAGCGAATAAAGTATACAAAGCATCTTCAATTAGCATTCAGCGTGAGCTGAAATGAGGTTGCGTTTACGAGGATCTATCCATATCTCACACAACTGGCAGTCAAATGGGATTCTGCGCTGCAGAAAAAGTAAACAAACTTTTTTCCTCTCAGTTAAAACTGAATTAAAAATTTCCCCAGAAACAAGTGTACAGCATGGAAACAAGCAAGTAACAAAAAAGAAATCTCTTTCACAAAAAAGGTGCGTTCAGCTGTGATGTAAGACATGTTCAGATGGGCTTTCGGGTAGAATTGCAGTAAGACTAACAATGGCGTGGATCGATATGGAATATCAGGCAGAACTAAAGCATGAATTAAAATGCATGCACAAATCTCACACAAGACAACAGAAAACATCCTGATATAAATTAAGTCTGAGAGAAAAAATCAAAGCCACTCTCTGCCAATTTGTTTGCCTCTGATTACGTTCGTCACAATTCTGAATACAGAGGCGTTGGAAAGACTCTAATAAACTTACATTTTTCTTCCCTTGCAAAAAGGAAAAAGGCATTTAGGTCCTGTTAAAATGATAAAAAAGCATTACTCCATAAGCAATGTGAGGTATGAGGAGGATACAATTCTATTTGCTGAAATTGGGAAGACACCTTAATCAAAAGGAAGAAGCTTTATGTTTTGTGAATGTATTGTGTACGTGTGCCATTGTGTACCTATAGACATTTATTAGGGGGCTAGATAGTGAAGTGCTTTTTCAGACGAGGGATGAAATTACAACTACTCTTTCCCACTTCTGTCCCCACTGGCCGGACATGATAATCGCATGTCCATCATCACCTCATCCTACATTTTTCCTTGCCTGTTAGTTTGATGTTTTTTTTTTTCTCTCTTTCCATCTTCTGATCACACTGTGCACACAACTGACTCAGATCAAAGAGGAGCTTCAAAGCCGGAGCAGGAAACTAGAGCTAAAGGGGTTCTCTCTCTTTCTACCTCTCCCTCTCTCCTCATTTCACAACACTTCTCTTCAAACAGCTCAGGCGAGCCAAGTACTGAGCGAGGCAATGTCTGCCTGAGCCCGGCCGTACCCTCCTCACCTTTCCTTTCACTTTATCTCGCTAAGACAGTTCTCAGCCGTGCTGGGTATCACTGAAAAAACTATTGGGCTCTGAAGCACTGAAAGGACCATGCCCTAGTCGAGGACTAATAAGATCAGGAACACTAAGCAGTTGGGTTTCTAAGGCCACAGAGAGAAGAAGCACCTTTCACCCGCTACTGGTGTTTGTCATGCTCTCAACACACATGATTGCAGTATACTGTGCAAACCTGTAATACTACCTATTTTCAAGTACTTGATGTAAACAACAAGCAAACATATATCCCGGAAGAAAATGAAATGACCTATCCAGAGGATGGAATCTACAGTTTTGTCATCATCCAGCTAGAAGGTTGGAAGGTTACATCGGCCTTTTAACTTGTGACGTTTTGATTTATGTCAGGAGATGTGTCCACATCAAATAAAACGTTGGTATTGTATGTCTATGCCTTTCACATGTTTTCTTCCTCCTTCCCAGATCTCTTTTCTTCTGCTTATGTTTCGTACCTTTCACGTCTTTCACAAATCACCGTTCCAGTTTTATAAGCTTCAACTTTAAGCGGCTCTACACACCATCATGAGAGCTTTGCTCCCTCTGTAAAGCATAAACCGATTTTTTTGACACATTAGTGAACAATTTTAAAACAACAGGATTTTTGGCACTTGTTCACACTAAACCCACGGACCTAATAGGCTTCTTATTATCTGTGCGAGGAGGACATGGGTGGTGGTCAGGTAAGATCTCCCCATCAGCTAACAATTTAAACTAACCAACTAGAGCAGGCATGACTCATTGGCACTTGATAAAATCAAAGATGGACCCTTAGAACACTTCTGATGTGTGATAGCATGCATGCAAAGTACACATAAAGTCGACCAAGTTCCCATAGAGATACAAACTGTGGTTATATAGTGGAGAGTTTAGCCTACAGAGACCAATTGCTCTTGTCTGGTCTACTCACTGTGAGCTGCACATAGTGTGTGAGCAGCTGCAGAGTCACACCAGTGACAGTCACAACGCGGACGATACAATGTTCGGGAAGCGGTTGGACGGGCTGGGGCCGGGACGGACAAATGAAGTTGTTCACTCGACGAGCTATACTGCAAATATCTACGGAGCTCAGTTCAACTGAGCCCCTTTCTGTTTGCAAAACTCAAATAGACATACAAACAAACAAACAAATAAAAAAAAACATTTGTACATTCACATACACTGATTGCCAACCGGTACATACACAGATGACCTAACTGCTGAAAAAAAGCCTGGGACACCAGATTGATGCTGATTTAAGGTCATCTCCTAAATACACTATAGACTTCATCTCTTTCATCTTCAGTTTAGGTGCAAGCATGCTGGCTGAACTGTGACCACCACAAGCGGAGTCCCATTGACTCTTAGATGATGAGCACAAGGTTCATGTTTTCCTGTACACTTCTTACTGGAGAAGGAGCAGAGGTTCTGTCCGTGCCGTATAAAGCGTCAGTCCGAAGAGGGAAGGAGTGAGAGAAGACACGGACCATGGCCTGTTTCACTACCACACCGACCCCCATGTAGTGTTACTCTCTTTATGTCTTTATACAACAACACTTATGGGATCCTGGGTGGATATTTCAACTGCAACTGATAACTTTCAAATGTACAAGTACAAAAATAAAAATCTGAGAAATCTGAATGCAAACTCAGCTGTCCAACATGAGATCTGCTCCTCTTGCTTCCCAACTTTTTTTTTTTCCGTCTCCATTTCACACGCGAGTTTCTGAGGAGAATAATTCTGTTCCTCCATTTGATCTCACGGTCTCGCAGGAGTCTTCCTCAGTACGACACAAACACACACTCCTGCACACACACTCCTACACACACACACACACACACACACACACACACACACACACACATCCTCACACAACATACAATTTCCTGACGAACAGAGAAAATATCGTTTGAGGAAAAACAAAAAAACTAAAATATAAATACAAGCCATGTTGTTGCATCCTGTGCTGATGGTCCTTCCTCATGCCATTATCGGCTCCAGCTGCAGAACCTGTGTAAGTCTGTGGGCCCTTAGTTGGTGCCATCATGGAAGGAGGTGGGAGAATTTCAAACTAAAACAGTAAGTCTGTCCGGCTGTGGATACAGAGGTCCCAGGTCTGATTCGTGGTCGTAGCTCCCTCGATGAGAGGTAAGTAATGCGGATCCTTTTTGGGAGGTCCTGTAGAGACTGTGGTCCGGCCTCTCTCCTTCTCTCTCTCTCTCTTTGAGTAGTGGCCACTCTCAGCTCTCCAGGGACATGGCAGAGATGAGCTGCTCCACCTTGTAGGCCAACCTCTGCTTCCTTGCCTGTTCATCCTGCTCCAGGGCCGCCGTGATCTGTACGGAAGAGAAAAACTGTGGTCAGATACCAGCCATAAAAAAGGTGTGACTGCATCCTTGTTGGTTAAGATACATCTATAGAATAAGATCTGAAGACATTTAATAGAAAACTGTGCATTTCACCGAGCAGAGCCAGTATTTTTAGGTTTCTATTAAGGGTGGGGGAAAAAAGTCTTAGATGCATTGCGATCGTCTCAATGCAGAAAAAGTCAGTAACAAGACCGGGCTGTATGTTCCTTATGTATGGAAGCGTATTGCTGCCGCACCTGAAAAATAAAAAGGGTTAGTATCTCGTCATAAGTTGAAAAGGTAATTCTTATAGAAAGATGTTTTTTTCACGTTTGACATGTTATTACGACGTATTACGTTAAAACAAGAATATAATTTTTGATCTTGTTATAATGCGAAATGTGTTAAAACGCGACAACATTATTTTTACGTGAAGCGTTTCACCCATAAAGTGATAACATATCATATTGTTAAATATAATATGAGGATGATGAGGAAACAGTGTGGTAAAGGATAAATGGAGGATTATGGCTCATTTACACGACTTGATCAAGTCACTGATGATGATGATGATTCTGAGCAAATCTGTGTGGAATAACACCAAAATAAAATCGATCCAGGCATCTCCCTTTCATTGAATGGTGATGTGCCTAGAGACTCCTACCCGTAGTTTCTATATGGACGTCACATGCAAGAGAAAGAAAAGAATTACATCACTGCCTTTTTTCTTTGACAATGTTGAGAAATATTTGTGTATTAGCCTTCCTCGTTTTATCTTCTGAGCCCATTTCTTGTAAATTTGGCATTTGTCAAGTCGGGTACAAAAGGAATTCAGACAGGCTCTCCTCTTCCCTCTCTCATCTAGTGTCTGCCTTGTCAGGATGAATCTATGTCAGGGTGGCAGCAACACATGGCAAAGGCCTTTAATATGAACATAAAATAGCAAATAAAAGACTACAAAAGTCTCCATCACCTTTGATGTGGATAGCCAAATGCTGCAGCTTTTATTTCAACATATGGTTTCTGGTGTGTGTATCTGTTGGCCACCACAGCTCCATTTTACCTCCAACTACACTGAACTGGGATGCAGCGTTTCACTCAATCATTGATGATTTAAACAAAAATAATTATTTGACCTCTCTTATGTTATTCAAATATTCTGAGGTGAGAGATAAATAATAAATGAATATGGGAGAAAAACTACAATGTACTAATTATGTTGAGACACAGTGGCGGCTGGCCCATAGAGTGCGCTAGGGTGCCGCCCCTCCTGCTCTGCATCGAAATTAGTTAATTTTTTGATTGATTTTATTTATTCATTATTTTTATCCTGTGATTACAATTGTGTGGTCAATGAGTAGCTTAGAATGCATTTTCTGCAACAAAAGTAGGTTAAAGCAACGACTGCATTGAAATATTTATCTCATCTCTCATCTCTGCGTCTGCCGAGCTGAGCCCAGCTGAGCCGAGCTGCTTCAGAGGCGAGGAAAGCTGGTCTCCTGAGTTTACAGGTCTCAGACAAGATTGAGGGCGATTTTCGGAGCGCCCATCAGTTCCACACACACACACACTCATTAGGAGGTTGTGCACGCAGCTTGCTTTGCTCTATGGACGAATACATGGGACAAAAGGAGATGTCTAATTGAAAATTCACTAAAAGTATTTGAAAAATTAGTTATGGAAACATCTAAAAGAAAAAGTATGTTAAGTTATGTTCACTTCAGCAATAACTTGTCAATCATTATCTTAAAACGATGCTTTCAAGGTTATTGATAGGAACCGAATAGGGACAATATGAACTGTGTCTGTGTACATTATATAGACACACAATCTTCTCACTGTTTCTTGCCAGGACAGGTTATATTTTTCTAGGAGAAAGTCTGTTTTATTCATGACAAAGCCCCTGCTGAAATAAATTCCACCAGTCGCCACTGTTGAGACACACTTCAGATTAATCAAGGAAACCTTTTTCCTTTACTCCTTCATGTCCATTTATTTATATTCAGGGTCACTCAGAGGCTTGACAAAGGTAGGGTCATATATCAATCATAAATACTGATAAAACATCAGGTTTGTACAAGCATTTTATCAATCTAAAAAAGAGTGTTGTTTGTGTTGCGCCTTTGGGTGTGGCCCTTCAGTCAATCAAAACCACAATTCTAGTTTTAAGAGGTTTGGCTTTGGTTGGTTGGTAGCACTACCTTCTTATATGCAATAGAAGTTTATTGTTTATTGTGTGAAAAACATGTCACTGTTGTCCTCCTTTTTTCTGCATAGCATAGTAAACGGTTGTTTGCTGCCTGTCCTGTTGCAGAACATATCCGTCCGCCACCTACCATCTTCCACTCATCTGCTTAAGTGCTCTTAAAGGCTGGCAGCTACGGGCAGAGCATTTCCTCCTCTTCATTGGGGCCCAATAGCAATCTATTATTAATCTGCAGCACTGTATGCCGGTGCAGCTCCCACTGCTGCCATCTCCCAAATCCATTTAAGTAGGCTGCAGCTATGGCCTGGTAAGCCTGACACACGGCCCTTTGTGAAGGGCTGAGTAAGAATGAAGAACCATTAATGCTGGGTGAGGTTTTTCTATGCTGCACTCTGGGACACAGCAGATATTGCAGGACTGATGGGGTACATGTGTAGAGTGTACGTGTGCAAAATGAGTTTGCATATGTCTCTATGCATGTGCATCAGGCGGCTACAACTGCAGAGGCAGCAAAAGAGGGTGCATGAGATTCATAGAGAGCAAAGGGGAAGCTGACTGGATAATGGGTAAAAAGAGAATGAGTGTACAGGAAGGAGGAGGAGGGAGAAAATAAAAGATAGAGAGAGAGGAAGAAAGAGAGAGATACTGTGGTCCAACACAAAGGTCAGGCTAATGCTTCCCAGAGGAGGAGCTGACATTAGAGGCACAACGTCTCCATGAATGCACTCTCTTTCTTATCCTTTCCTATCTTCCCCCCTCTTTTTTATGCTTCCTCTGATCTGACAGTGTGTGTACATGTGAGTTGCCAAAGGTTCTACTTATGAGAGCCCTATATAGCTGACAGATAGTCCACTCCAATTCAGCACAGACGAAAGGATAGAGCAGTTTGCTGAGAGCTTGTAGACATTCATTTTCTACTCAGCAGATCAGACATATCGCCTTGTTAAGTGTAGGTCTCACTAGACCTCTGGGCTTTGGGGAAGTCTACTGAAGACATTGAGCTGACCTCACTAACCTTTGCCCGCTATGAATATTCCGGGAACACCAAGGGCAAGATAAATGTACATTAAAGCGTGGGGCAAATTTGCGGCACGCCTTTTGTTCAATTTGCACTGGCAATCTGCCTGTAATTAGCATCTGATTTGCAGAGGCAGCAGCTCATTACGCAATTAGCGCCTGGGACTGCCCTCCAGGTAAAATCTGCAAGTGAAGGAGCTCAGTATGTAGAGGGAAAATAATAATCACCAACAAGTTCAACTCCACCTGTCTGTTACACTATAAATTATAATATAACTTATTGTAGGAATTTATGATATTAATGCAACAGGAGTCATTAAATGAAAAAGGAGACAGAGAAGGGGAAAATGGAGAAACGTATAGAGAGAAGCAGCAGAAGTTCAAAGTATAAGCAGAGCAGGTGGAATATGGAGATGCTGCAACAGATGATGATTCAATAGAACAGGTAAATGTCAGATCTAATTAGCAAAAGCCACAATTCAGCATACTCTCTTTGTTTGGTGTTATAAAATAGTCACTTATTGTGTTCATTTATACTGTAATAACAGCTCTCATTTTCTTATTATTGTTATCGTGATTTGTCTTTGATTCTAGGGGACAAGAATCAAATCAAATTGTCCAATGCATTGGAATCGTATGCCTCTGAAGTTATGATTTCCTTTTATCAATGCTTGCATGTATTTCCGTTTACACAACATCCATGTGCAGTATGTGCAGTACAGGCAAACAACACACAACGACATTCAAGTTGCTGCAGATCCATTACGCATGCGCAAGCTCTTGCCGGTGTTGTGTGGCAGGGCTTCACAGTACCACTTGCACACTAATTAATTAATTTCACACTTTTGTGTCACCATATACACGCAGCTGTCCCCCCAAAGACGCTCGTCTAAATGCAGAATAAAAAGTGAGAACGCGACGCCACTTTAGCGTGATCTGTTCAGATTGTCTGCGTCTAAACAGGGCGGAACAGAAATCTGATCAGGAATTAATAAAGGAATCGATAAAGTACTCGACCACTAAGCAGAATCGATAATAGCATTGTAATACCCAGCGTGGGATCAATAAAGTTCATCTATCTATCTATCTATCTATCTATCTATCTATCTATCTATCTATCTATCTATCTTTCTTTCTTTTTAATAGTATCAATAAAATCTTATCAGTCTCCATCCCTATTATTTATTCATTTGGCTCTCATAAACAGCATGGACCTCAGTGGTTCCAGCAGAATGCTTAAAAAAGAACTGTGCTAATATCAGGCGTGTATGTGCGAGTACATGTGTGTATGTAAGAATCACTTACCTCCTCACTGTACTTGCTGACGTAAGAGTAGATCTCATTGAGAGCGCTGAGCATGTTAAACTCTGTGGAGTGGAGTCTGGCCTGTTCTGCCAAATAGGCATTCATGTCCTGGTCACTAATGGCTGGCAGCCGGTTGATGTCAGCGTAGTACCTGAGGATGCAGGCAAGGGGCGACACTTCAGAGACTCACTGAGTCAGTGTAAAAGCTCAACTGAGACCTAAATGCTTTATATAGTCAAATTTTTTGAGCCATAACATCACTTTCATGAACAATGAATGCTTGGTAACAGTCAAGCACAAAGGGGCTTTTTACACAATCTGGTTGGGAAGTGCAGGCAAGAAAAAAGAGAATTATGAATCAATTTCCCCAAAAGATCCCAGTTTTTATTGTAAGAGGATACAAAAAAGATGAGGGGATCAGAATGGTGTATAAAGCGAGTGCATCAGCTCCTACCTCTCTACCCAGCCCTTGTAATTGGGGATATCTTTAGCGTAGAGCAGCTTATTGGATGGGGAGTCTTTGCCCAGGCGGTGCTCTGAAGTGGAGCAAGAATCCATAAAGGTCTGAGCTACTACAGACAGACAGGCGTCCGTGATGCTACTCTTATGGATGTCAAACACGAACTGTGGGTTCTTGATCACGTTTACCCAGAAACGCAATGGAAGGCTGAAGAAAAGAGAATAAACAAGAGACAGAAAAAATGTTATCTCGAAAGCTGAGTTTTACAGAACAAAACAAATGTGACATTTAAGCAGTTATGCCATGCACCTGACATACTTTTGCAAAGAAGGCCCTTACCAGTTGCTTTTCCATGTGTGACGCACGTCTGTGTCGTGAATGCCATGTTTGTCTGCCTGCTCATCCAGGAAGTCAAACATGTATTTTATGGCGAGGGGAAGAGTGCTCCCTCGGTGAACTGTACTGAACAACGTCTCAAATAGATCGTCAACAAATTTTTGTAGAGTACCCTGGGAGAAAGGGAGAGTTCACAGAGATTAGAAATTCATGGGCAATGAGAGACCCCAAAAGGAAAGATCTAATCTCAGCTGAGCATGTGTACCTTGGTAGCTAGCAGCCTGGTCAGATAAATCTCAGAGACCATCTTGCTACCGCGGTCTCCTTCCTTCTGGTCTCCGTGTTCGTGGTTCTTCACCAGGTGCCACACCTTTACACCACTTTCTAGATCCGGAGTGATCATGGGAGCACGTGAACGGAGGCTGTCGGGACTGCCCGTGTAGCGGAATGAAGAGTCTGTCCAGGACAACGAAACAAAACAAAACAAAACAGAAGGATACAGGATTACCAGTAATCCTAAACTGACTGTGATTGCAAAGCTTCCTCTTAGGTGCAGCATCATGTAAATTAAGCACTTGCACCTACAACAGCATGCCCACACACAAGCATACGTATGCACACACAGCCTCTCCCTCATTTCCATCTGTCTTTGTAACTTATTACAAAGCCCAATCTTTTGTGTTCCCCTCACGCTCTAAACTTTGCCGTAAAAAGGAAATTGCAGTGGTGGAAAATTTCATAAAACTAAAAAAAGGGAAGTTGTGGTCATGGCTTCACACTGATTAGCAGTGGCCCTCTTCAACTGGAATCCTAGGATACACACAAGACCTTGGCTTCCATTTATCTTATTATATTCAGTGTGCAGAACAGAGGTATTTACAAAATGCTATTTCTTCTCTGTCTCTGTCTTCTCCATCTGTCGTGAATAATTTGATAGTTGTTTGCTTTTTTCCACATGTACACTAATTCATTTTCCCTCTATAAAATCTCTGCCTCACTGACTGAGACAAGGATGTGCCTGGCTCCCCTTAAAAGCACTCATATTTGGCTCTTCTTAGCCCCACTGTACCAAAAACGTCCCTGTCACACTCTAATCAATGCATCAAAAGATCCCTAATTTGTTAAGCAGTGAAGCCACCCTCCTTCATCCATACATCCTGCTCGTCTCTGCTCTTATGTTCCTGTCTCCTAGCTCTCCACACGGTCTGAATGATGCAGGTTTCAGTTTCTCTAATTAGCCAGAATCTACTCCTGACAGCGGGCTCACTAGAGATTCAGGATCTGAAGATCTCAATGAGGATTTCTCTGACCTGGCTTCAAAGGCCGAGCTGAACACCAAAGCTTTTTGCTGCCAATACACCCACTTACACCTTTAAATAAGACCGACCTTCGCCTCTGTAGTGGCCACCAGGGACCATGGCCTGAGTGTGTGTGTGTGTGTGTGTGTGTGTGTGTGTGTGTGTGTGTGTGTGTGTGTGTGTGTGTGTGTGTGTGTGTGTGTGTGTGTGTGTGTGTGGGGGGGGTCCCAAATCCTATTATAATCCAGTCACTGCTTTTTACTGCTCTGGAATATCCTCGTCCCCTTCATCCTTTCGGCACCCTCAGCCTTTTCTCCAACTCCCCCTAACTCTAAGCAGTGACCCACAGCCCTCTTCTGCTGCAGCACCCAGCTCCTGCACACGCCAAGGCAGTAGGGGAGTGTGTTCTGGTTTATTTTAAGGCTGGCGAAAAGGGAGGTGGAGGGATGGGGAGGGAACTGTGGCGTAAATTGAGTCAAGATGCTAAGTGTTGAACGTGAAATTGGTATGAATCCATCAGCAGGTGTCGAGGTGCAGCTGTGCCTGCTGTGCCAACCCATGATTGATGAGGGACAAGCACACGCCAGCAGAGCCTCTGCTTTCTATGCTATGCACGTCTAACTCCAGTGCTTGAGCACTCACACACACAAAGTACATATAAGAGAAAAGAATGCAAGAGTACAGCCTCTCCGCAGCTCATTGCAATTTCATGGTGGATTTAAATATCCCTTGTGATTAAGATATTTGAGAGTAAAAACTATGCTTATGTACAACTCCAGAAGCAATGATATCAAAATAACAACATAATGCCGATAAATGTTCCTCCCTTATCTTACTTTTATACTGATCATCCATCATCTGTGGAAATGGTAGTAATGACTGAGTGCACTGTAATCTCCTTAAGGTCATCATAGATCATCATCTGTTGTGTTGCAAATGTCACTCCACATTATTTTACAACACATACACTGAGGATAAACATATAGTATCCACAGGTATCCAATCCTAAATAATTGCTTGGAGTGATAAGGATGCTGTTTTCCTGTGTTAGACAGTGTAAAGGTAGTGTTCACTTTCTATACCCAATCCTGATAATTGGCCAAGCTCACTTTTCTTTTTCTGTTTGTGTGAAGTATC
The DNA here is from genome assembly GCF_963691815.1 of Echiichthys vipera. Classification (NCBI taxonomy): domain Eukaryota; kingdom Metazoa; phylum Chordata; class Actinopteri; order Perciformes; family Trachinidae; genus Echiichthys; species Echiichthys vipera. The sequence goes on from NC_139834.1 coordinate 7,764,057, forward strand.
ATTCACACAGAATAATTAGCAATCACAAGTTGCCTGGTGCTGCTGTGTGCATCTGGCATTGGACCAAATTTGGCATCCAACAGCACAAACTTCAAGCACATCTGTGTGTTTGCGTGCATGTGTGTATAGGTCACTGCACGTGTGGGTGCAAGTGTGCTGGCATCTAGTAGCCCACTGTGTCCTGCACAGAATGCATCTTTATTAGAGTAATATCACGCTTGCTGTACAATAAAACAATGGCAATATCTCTCATTCCGCACTCTTCTTCATTCCTTTCTCTCTCTAGTCTTTCCATTATTGTACCATCCAGCAGAGTTTGGACCTAAACTGTGAAACAAACTGCAGCACACACAGTTGGAGAGAGAAAAATAATGTTAAAAAAACCCTCTGCAGTAGAAAGCAGAGTAGCTCAAAACAGAGCTGAATATAGCTTTGGGGAGAGTGGATTTGGCTTTGTTCATATTTGAAATCAACTAATATAAAAAACATTTTGATTAGTCCGTAAGGCAACAAGATTGCATTTGCATGGAATAAACAGTTGATTAACTGTTGAATAAGCCTGCAAATATGTACATAATTGCCTTATATATATGCCGTATGGCATTTTGCAATCAATGTAATCAATGGCAAAGCCACAACAAAGCTATGCAAAGCGCAATCTGGTCGGCTGACTCACCGTATCTGCTGATAGATGTGCGGGATATGCTGGCTGAAGAAGGGATGTTGTATGATGAGGTCTGTTTGGGCACCAAAGCCACAACGCAGCGGTCTGACACCTGTGATAAGAGACAAATATAACATGAATCTGCTGGTTTCACAATGGCGATTTCCATATTTTAATTAGAACAGAGTTTTTTTTTCTCCCTGAAAAATGTTGAATAATCCCATTAACAAAACATATCCCAAACCCCTACGCAACCCATTCCCTTCCTGTCATATCTGTGCTCCCTGCTGTTTTCCACCACAGCCCTGTGGCTTTCTTACAGCAGAGCAGAGTGCTGTGGCTGCATGATGGCTGTACTCAACATGACTGTCATTGTCATCCCCTTCACAAACATAAGAGACATGATGTAAGCTTTGGAAGCTGGGATACGATGCTAAAAGGGAGTAAAAGAGAGAGAGACTGTCAGAAAGAGAGAGACAGAGACTAGAATGCTGAATGTCTCGTCTCGTGTATACTTGAAGAATGTGGTGCGCAGGTATAATAATAGCATTAGAGCAGCACAGAGTCAAAGAGAAAAACAAAGAGAAGAAGCTGTGTCGTGGATAAGACACGGACACTGAGGTTCCTCCTTATTCCACTCTGTGGTTTATATTTACAAAGGGCCCTGCGCGGTGTGCTGCAGTCACTTCAGATAAGCTGAGAAAAAGGGATGAAAACAACACTAGAGAGGACGGCTTTAAAATTAGTTTTTAAGATATTTCTGAACAGAGATCCTTCATCAGTCCAACTGTGTTATGAAAGAATCATGAAACGGCAATCTAACTGGAATTAATTTTTAAAATGGTACCACTGTTAGTACATCATAGCATCACATTTTTAGAAAAATGCAAAACATGGTAAACAGAAGTTGTGGGTCCTTCTCTCAAAGCCAAAACAACAAACAGCTTGTTGGCTGGCATTTACAGCCCACCCTGAGGAGGGATTTCTGCTTCAGACCCGGTGAAGAAAACCTCAAGAGCCTCCAGTGGAGAAATAAACAAAAGGCAAATGCCAGGCTGCAAAAGGAAGAACTCAAAGCATCTATAGAAAAACACAACATTCTTTTTTTCATTTGCTTTAGTGGGAATGGGCTCCTTTCCATCCTTTTGTTAGAGGATAAGCGAGTGGATGTTGGGATGGGCATTTACAGAGTTCCTACTTACTCCCGAGAGCCATGCGCCTCTCGTCCTCCCCAAGTCTCGTCCCCCTCAGCCCTTTCTCCCACTCTTCACGAACTAATCTCTGCTGTGCTATTAGTTGGAGTTGCCATCTGGCCTCTACATGGCCTTGCTGGAGAGACACTTGAAACTGGTGGTGAAAGAAAGACGCAGCTCTGGCTTCCCGGCTTCTTGGAAGGAAATGAAAAATGGTCTTCCTCACCCCCACCCTCTATCCACAATCAGCAACTTTGAACCTTCTATCTCTCACCTCACCTCTTGCTCATTTGTCTCTGCTTACCTATACCTGATTTCTAGGGCCTCTCCTTTCTACACTCTCCTCATGGCTGACGATGCACAGATCTGAACTCTAAAACACCAACAGCATGGACTTCCGTGAAGTTTCCATTGCTATTCCTGTGATACATTTTCTCTGGGGAGCATGAAATAGCTTCATTGCCCCCCCCCCCCTTCACTTTATGCTTCCCTCCATCTCTCTCTCTTTCTCTCTGCTTTTTATCGTTGACAGAGGGGCTACAGCAGAGATGGGTCCTTGTGATAGAGTAAATGATTGAAGGCGTGCAGATTCGCCCTTCAGGGATAATCCAGTATGGGGTTGATAGTGGGCAGGTGTGATAAGGGCTGTGGGCCCTGCCTGTGATAAGACCTTCCATTAGACAGTGCAGAGCCAACCAGACAGCAGTTTGTGGTCAGCCTCTATCTTTCTTTTCTCAGCCCTCCACACATACCCCCTGCCCTGGTCCTATAGCCTGTTTCCCCTCTGTGTCCCATCTCTCCTGGACTCATGCCCTGAGATCACGATGCTTATCATACCTGTCGTCTCTGCCCAGCAGCTTGGAAACACACAACCTGGGCCATGTGGGCCGGGGCCCCAACGATGTGCCCGCCTTGACCAAATGTGAGAGTATGTTTCTCTGTTTAAGAGAATTATATACATACTTTAATGATTTTAAGTTGGGCTTTAAACAATGAAATGTATCATCGAGGAATCTCCAATCAGCTGTCCTGTAATATGTAGTGTAACCTTGTTGTATAATGAACATCACCCCTGGCACAGGTTCTCTGTATTTTCCTTGTATACTGTTCCCTGTATACTATTTGTATTTATGTCAACTCATTTTAAATAAAGCTGTTAAAAAAAAGAATTCATTCATGCACGTTTCCCTTAGCTGGTTTGGGGCGATACACCATCAGGTGGCACTATAGGCTATGCATGGCTATAATCTGCCAGTAAACAGAGTAGAAGAAGTAGAGGTTGCTAACTGGTAACTAAAAAGTGTCCATGTCATCTACAAGAGGAAAACAGAGGTGGTCCTCAGGAATTTGGTTTAATTGATCATGTTTTAATTGTTCTTTTATGCCAGCTAGTGTTGGCCATGTTTCACGCTGTCTGAGGAAGAAAACACATTATGGGAACATCTAAGAAGACACCAACAGTAGAAACAGCTGGTCAGTCATGTGAGTTAAATGTTTGCTACGTGAGAACTTATTCAGCAAAAATGTGTTTCCAATCAACTTTTTTTTGGAGAAAGACAAAAACCATTTTAAGTGAGCGTAAAAACTTTTTGAGCAATTGAGGAAGTCACTTGAAAATGTACAATAAAGCACATGTATGGAAACAATGCTACGACAGAATTAGTTATGTATATTTACTTAATATTGTCATAAAAACCTTCATATTCCCGCCTGTCTATTAGTATTCAAATTTACAGTGAGGACCAGCGAGCCAAGACACACCAGAGCATTTGATTCATGAACAGATAGCAATGTAGTAGTATCTATTTTGTCTGGGGCATTTAAAAATAGCCCAAAACGGCCCAAGCATTGTCTGCAAGGTTGGTAACAGGATCTAGCTGGCAGGCTCTCTCCTGGTGTGGTCATCGGTGTCTGCTCTCCCTGCTGCTTCAACGCAGAGAGGAGGACAGACAGAGGTCACCAGGCAACAGGGATGGAAGTTTCCCAACTGACTTTTTATTTTGAGGCGGTCTCAGCCAAAGTGGAAGAGGGAGCAGTCTGCCATTTACTGTCAATTATTTGCACATTAGGAGTAATATTCCAGACAGAAAACATTTGTGTCCCCACAAATGGATGTGGCAAACAAATATTAATATGCTGGAAAAGCCACAGCCCACCTGTCATAAATCAACACTTTGTCAAACATCATCAGTGTAATTACTCACACAGCGCCCCGGTGAATATAGCATGGGCCTGTTTGCAATTTGAATCATCATAAATAACTTAAGCAGTGTGACAACTTCAGTTCATAATGTTTTTTTATGAGAATTGTTAATGCCGCTGCCCTTTCTCCAAAGTGACTCGAGTGGGTAAGATGTGTGATTCACGTGGCTGTGGCGTCCCAGCTTACTGCCCGGAGACTATCCAACAGGAGCAAGGCTAGCACTGACATGTCTCAACATGGCAGAGACGGGGGGAGGTGGAGAAGAAAGAAGGTGTGATGAAACACTTTCCTTTGACGGGGGCGGGAGATTAAACAACAAAAAGATCCAAATCAGCAATCAGCCAAAAACTCTCCAATCTCATAAATCTTTTATCTCAACTCCTGTGTTTCTCTGGGTGTATGCATGTGCAATACGGGTCATGTGCTGCATGTGTGTGTGCATCTCTGAGTGTGCTTCTATCTTCATTTACGCAAGAAAGACTGTAAAAAAAGTGAAAAAGAGAATGGAGTGGAGTGAGAGGATGGAAGTTTAGTCCCCCAACTGTGAATGCCAAGGTGATGAATAAAGATGCTGAACTCATTTTAAATGTGTGCATTTATGTTTTTAATATTGGTGCAACAGAGAGCCGGGAAGGTGTACATTTCCATATCCAGGTTATGTAAACCATTATTTCCCATGTGGCAGGGTAAATAGCCAATGGGGTTTCTTGGGAGGCTGTGAGCCCTATGAATTTTAATGCCTTTGTCTGATCTCTGTATCTCTGCTCTGGGAGAATTAGCAACAACTCAAGGTGTTGCTCGGTTTCCCTTCTGCATATTTCAGACCCCATTTCAATATTTCCTCTTTACCTTTTCCTTTTTTCTTCTTCCTCAAGCTTTCCCCTCACTCTGGGGCCTAATGAGCTGTGCTTCCTTGTTGTGATAGGCAGCCAGATGTGCTATCGCAGCTGGCTTGGTGTGTGACGCAGACACACACAAGCTCGCACACAGGGGCTATTGCCAGTTCATCAAAAACAGTAATGATGCCTCTGTTGTCCCATCCTACTCTCATCTCTCCTACCATCTACTGCCCTATTCCTTTGTGTTCCTTCCCTTTCTCCCTCTCTTCCTCGTGTTGGCCCGTCTGCATCCCCTCTGAAGTTGCACAGTGCCAGGCCTTACGTTCTGTGCAGGGACACTTGATGTGTGATCAGTAGGAGTCCCTAGATCTGCTATTGAGCGGACGAATAACTGAAGCGGCCACACATGGGTTACCTTGTGCCCCGTAGCATCTCCTTTGGCTAACGATGGCAGACAGGCGGTGATGAGAAGAATTACAAAAAAAACAACAGAGAAGCCCATTATGGTGTGGAAGAAAACATACTGCGCCGCTTAATCGAGGATTAAAGTACAGCAGTGACCAAAGAAGAAGAGGGTCTCAGGCCAAGAGAGGAAATGAAGGTAAAAAGAATGCTCATTGCACACCAGGGGGAAAGAAGGGAAAAGTAAACAAGAAAAGTGGAGACAATGAAGGTGAAGAAAGAAAGAAGGGGGACAGGAGAGGGAAAACAAAGGGGAAAGAAGCTGCATGGTGCCAAGTCCTGGGTGAAGGACACTACGATGTGTCCCTTCTTCTAATGACTCCTACATCTGTTAAATTATTCTGCTTACTGTGATGGGCCAAGAGTTCAGAACGATCCGCAGCATGTGGTCCGGAGCCTCGCCAGACCTCGACCCTATTTCCTGCTCCTAGATGGAGCTGCACCCCTGCAGCACCTCACTTAAAGCTCCATCTCAGCACTCAACCTCTACTCTTAACCAGGTAGCCCAGAATCGAGCCTCATGCAGACTTAAAGCAGATGTTCCCCTTGGTTGACTAATGAGAGCTGGCTGAGCATGTGCTGCAAAAGATTCATGACCTGCTGTGAAGGCTGCCTTCTCATTCTGCCTTGCCTGTTTCTTTTTTTATTCCCTTTTATTCCTCTTTATTATCACTTTGGCTTCCTCTCACTCCCCCCTGGTCTCTGTCTTTTTTTTCATGTACAGCTTCAACAGCCATAAATATTTCTGAAAAATGCAGAACTCCTCTTGTTCTGAGTTTTCCTCCTTTTCAGCCCAACTTTCCGCTGTGTTAAACAGGGTACAGCAGGTAAGCCCATGGGCCCTAAAATTGCGAGTGTGAATTGAGGTTTTACATGTGAAGAGACAGAAGCAGGTAGTCACAGCGGGACTAATTGTTGCCAGTGCAGAAGTCAACGGGGCAAAGACAGTGAGTGGGATGCTGTCCTGACTGGAGCAGCTTCGCCTCTCCGGGGAGGAGGGAGAAGTGTCGGCTGAGACGCTGAGGGTTCATCTCGCCTGCCACCTGTACGGTAATTGTCCTCTATTCTGTCACTTGGATTACACCAGGCAAGGGCATGCAAATGAGGAGCTGAAAATTGGCTGCCTTAAAGTCAAGAGCAAGAAACATCAAAGTTTGGCAAGGTATGTGGTACAATTTCAATCATAAAAGACAAAGCAGAAATTGAACTAAAATGAGCCTTGATATAAAGAAAAAGGGGACGTTTGTGAGTTAATTAAAGAAAAAATCACACTAAAGCCTTTGTGTATATTTACCTGATAGTGCATGAGAGCGTTGAGTCTCTTCCAGTCGTTTTCTATCTTGGTAGTGATATCTTCATCCTGCAACACCACACGAGCCATTCGCCCCTGGCGCCACTCTAAAGGACATAAACACACACTGAATTACACACGACAGACTTTGCAAACTATACGTCAGACTGAGCCCCAAAGAATGACATTTGTCTTGGTTTCAGGGGAGAGGTTTAGTTTCATGTGTTAAATATATATACAACTTTAAAAACCACCATGAGTTCAAAACACACATCTGCTTTGAGTGAACTTGTGGTGTGTGTGTGTGTGTGTGTGTGTGTGTATGCATGCTTTTTTCACTGCCTTCAGAGTCAGTCACCTTCCAAGGCAATTGTGAAGGGTGCTAAAATAAACCCATAACTTCCTTATGACACAAAACAAACTCCAAAAACACTTCTCTTTCAAATCTCATTTGCCTTTCAGTCATTGGAACGTCAAACTACATGACTCCCAAAGAGAGCTGTTTTTCCCACATTATCCCTGGGAGCAGATAACAGCCCGCTCGCACAGCTCTCGGCATGCATACTCCTCTCCCAGTCTTGGATTGACACGCATCTTAATTAAACATTACACACGAACAATTTCAAGATGTATACGCAGGCAGGCTGCACGCTTTAATTGCTACTTGTGTCGTGGAAAAGGCGCGCTATTAGCATACGCAACAGTCGCCCCGTCAGGGTCAGAAAGAAGAGAAGAGTGGAGCAGACAAGAGAGGGTGAAAAAGCGATCTATTAGAAAATCACCTCCTTTCAGAAGGGAAAAAATTGCAAGCGGGGGGAAACAGGTGGGAGGCTATACACAGTGCTAGTGGAGGGCAGGGGCTGACGGTTCGATGCGGGATAATGAAATGATAATAAGGGTGTTGACGGGGAAGTGGACAGCCATTGTGGCTCTCATGCTGGGAGTGATCATTGATTTTCTCCTCTGTTGACTGGGTTTTATTACTTTGTGCCTCTGCCAGGTGACCACATGATATTCCTGCCTGGCACAACATCCTCCTGAAACCTTTCAAAGGATGCTCTCCAGAAAAAAAAAAATCATCACATATTAAGTACATACAGACATGCATGACCAGATCATTTCAAAGCATCAGTGAAAGGTGAGAAACGGACAGATGAGAACAAAAGAGAGGGCAGTGGACGGACGGCTGTTTTATTGTAGTGATGGACACCGTGCTGATCTGCAGTGAAGCTGAGGGGGCTTTTGTTCTCTCCGCCCATGTGAAGTGAGAGAAAATGAGAGGGCAGAAAAATGAGAGGGAAGGCGAAGATGGAAGCGGCAGACTGCGTGGGAGTGGAGCCCAGCGTGAGGCTGGCGAGCCCGTCTGTCAGCTCCTACCTGGGTCAGCCAGACAGCCACGTCACAGACAGACAGACAGACAGACAGACAGACAGACAGACATACAGACAGACATGCACACTTCTCTATCTTGATTTATCTGTGTCTTATTGGCACTGCCAGGCGGCATAAGCAGCCAGACGGAAGGATGCGGCACACACTGTCTCTCAGTGTGATAGAAGGCTTGGCAGCAGCACATGGAGGCTGGCTAGGCTGCTAGGAACAAAGCTTTTACCATACTAATGCAACTGTTAATCTGTACACATGGCTAGGTTTTCTCTCACAGATACATTAATCTGTGGTCGTGAAGGACTTCACACCTGACAACTCTATCTGTGAGCATCTGGATTGTGCACGTGTGTTTTCGTTACATACCAAGATCCATGTCGACAGCACGTGGCCGCTGAGAATAGGGCATGTTCTTGTAAACAGCGTCCAGTATCTTCTCCTTCACTTGGGTGATGGTGTCACAGTTGAGCACCTTTACTGGAATCTCTGGACTGTTCTCATTGTCCGGGTTCACACAGTTTAGGATCTGGATTGTAAAGATGGGGGAGAATGGGAGAGAAAACAAGAAGAATCAAACAAGGAAATGAGGGAGCGGTGGGAGAGGCTAGAGGTGTCCTGTTACTGCCCGGCCTTGGGTCCAGCTTGAGGCTTCACCCTCATTAGAGTCTCTTCCGAGCATGGCAGGAGCTATGAGAAAACCATTTCCGCTCTCACTGGCATCCTAAAATCTAATTTCACACCTTCGGCGGGACACCAATTTCCAGCTCTGCTGGGGCATTAGCACGTAATGAGCCAAATTCCCAGTTGGAGCAATCAGAGCATTGTCACGTCACATGCTGGCTCCGCAAGTGTTTGTTTTTTTCTGTGTATGTATGTGTGTGTGGAGGGGGCTGTTTGATGTGATCCAATCTCCACAGTTACCCTGCCCAATGTTGGACCAACACTGGAGCCTGTGGGATCATTAGTTAATTTTCTTCCCATACAGGAAGGAAGAAGGCTAACACAGCAGACACAGCTACGTTCTCTTAAAAGTGGTTTGTGGTGAAAAAGGAAAAGATAAAAAAGTTAAGAAACTGTATGTGTGCATGGTATAATGTTGCGTGTATCTCACATAGTCAAGAGCTGCATTCACTGTGCAGCTTGTGTTGTTGTGTGTGTGTGTGTGTGTGTGTGTGTGTGTGTGTGTGTGTGTGTGTGTGTGTGTGTACAAACTCGTGTGTCTCGTGGAGTGTGACGTACCAGGGTTTTGTACTCTATCTGCTGGCGGATGAGCTTGTCTTCACTGAGGGAGTAGCGGGCCTCTCCAGTGATGGCGTCGATGGGCCCCTTTTCCATCTGCTGCTTGATGGCGCAGTACAGCATGAACAGAGGCTCCCCGGCACACTCCTGTGATCACACACACAGACACACGAACCCACAGATTCACACATGAGAGAACATCACAGCATAAACACAACAATTCGAAAACACCTAGAAGTCCACAGACTGTATCTGACAACATGGCATCACACTTTAAATTTAGAACATTTAATACGATTACACATGAAGGTTTATATTTGTACGTGTAATCACATGCGCATTTGATGTACTAACCTTGAGAAATTTGTGAAGGAGGAATGCAAACCAGTTTGTAAGCATCTTCTCTGCAACCGACTCCGTTCTGAAATGACATTGGAAAAAAACAGGAAAAACTAAATTTAACTCTACACTTTCTTCAGATGTTTCAAAACCTTTAGTACCTTTAATACAAGAGATCCATAATTCATGAGATTACGTTCACGACCTAAGGGAGGTTATCTTGGCATCCTTGGTGGGTGCATCCTGCCGTTTGGTTTTGCTTGTATACTGCCTGCAACACTGCGGTCACAGTGAGTGAGCAGAGCAGAGCCGAGCGGAGAGAGGACATCTGTGTGTGCGTGGTTTGTGCATGTGCACATGTTAAAAGGAGTGTGTGATTGAGTCTGCATGGATGTGGACTGTGAGCCAATTTGTGTGTGTGTGTGTGTGTGTGTGTGCGTGTGTGTGTGTGTATATTCACGTGTGGTTGAACACAGCGGGACATCAGCAGCTGTGACAAGCCTCAGCTGTTGAGTGAGACGAGTGCTGTCACAGCCAGGTACGCCTGATCACAGCCAAAACGATCTCCTCTCCTCTCATGTCCCTCCCTTCCTCCTCCCCCTACCTCCTCTCCCTTCCCAGTCAATCACACATGGAGGTACAGCTTGCTGCTGGGCTTGATTGGGCATGAAAACACACAAGTGTGCAATGACCTCTCGACTGTTTCTACCACAGAGCACATGAGAGGACTGTGCGTACCTCTTTTATGATTCCTGCTCATGTCTTTCTCTGAATGCCAGACAAACATACCCCTTCTGCCTCATTAGCACCATGAAACACTAGAGAAACAGAGGTTAGATTAAAAAAAAGGCAGAATACCGAACAGCCAGGTGGGAATGGTTAATGAGCATGAAGCACAGATGAAAGGGTTAGTTCTGTGCAGCTCATGCGGACATGCACCTGAGGTGAATAACAGCAACAAGCTCCCACCTCATCTTGTAAAAAGCCTTCTGATTTGCTCTTTTGGCTTCTTCATTTGACAACTACACAAGCCATGCTGCCTAAAAAACAACAATAACCCAACTGCTTTGGACTGGAAATGGATTATAACAGCCAGCTTTTAGGTCCTGCTCTAACCTAGTTGGCACACACACTAATCACAATTTAGAGGGGAACACCACCTAAATGCCAATGTTATTTCCATGGCCTCGGAAAGTTCAATCAATATATGTGAACACAAGCTTCTCTCTGTCAAGAGAAGCAAGTCTCAAACGTCTTTTTTATAATAGTAATAATAATAATAATAATTATTATTATCTAATTTTCCCTAGTTTTGGTGTCCAAATGAAATGTCTTGCTCAGAGTTTCACTCTGTGGCACTGAAAGACAAACAGCTTGTGGCTGCAGCAAGAGCTCAGAAGAAGTACAGACGGAAAAAAAAAATAGACTGACTACAACTGTAGGCTACAGTCATAGCCTTTGAGACACAAGTGTTTTTTTACTCCGACTTTATGTTTGCACTTTTCTTGTTGCATTTATTGTGTACTATGTTCTGCTTTGTGTTGATTTATATTAATTCATACAGTTTAAAGTTAAGCAGGGAAGATATGTATTTTATTCTGTTAATACTTATTTGTATAAAAAATGCTGCTAATTATTTATTTTCTATGTGTTTATATCACTCAAATATGCATCTAATTCAATTCAGGGGGGCTAAAAAGATTCACTGCGCCAGGACAAGCCAGCCGGCCCTGCCAAGAAGGTGTCCCTTATTTGTTTTTCAGGGAGTTGCTAACCCTAACCATAGGACTAACATGTATGAATTTTGAAAGCGAGTGTACTTCCTCTTTCAGATCACATGATAAAGTGCGGCATATCAGATTCAACTGCTGCGGAGTGTGACACGTGTGACTGTCACCTGTAAATGTTCACTCCAGTTTGTACACCAGCGTTGCCAATGTGAATGGAAATGCATTGACAAAAAAAAATGTACCCCCTTAATGTAGCAGGAAATTACTGTGATTACTCTGGTGCATATGATAGAGGGACCTTACAGCACAATGTGCTGAACTGGGGATTAGGAGGAATTGAAGCAGCCAGGTATTAAACACAAGCTGGGCTTTCGTCTCCTCAGAGCTAAATAGTGCTAGGGATGATTATACCTATTCAAGCTCTGAATGGACCTAAAGAGAAAATTGTGACTATTATGGAGATAATTGCATAAAGTCGTGTTGAGAGCTATAAGCAAGAGTCTGGGACTGAAGCACAAGTCCCTGAAGGATTGTCTGAGCCAGCGGAGGTTACAACATTTTAGTCACTGAGACAAGAGACGGTGTCAGTCATTCTTTCTGTCTCATTAAAATTGAGGTAGAGTGAGACTTCTTCTCTGTCTTTCACATGCAAACACAGAACTCTCCTACAGTAGCAGGACAGCGGAGCAGAGGTTATGTTTTGTTTTGAATGATGTGCGGCCGAGTTGCTATGTCTCCCACGCCTGGAGGCTATTCCTCTGAGAACGAGATTGCCGGCCAGTCTATTGGCAGCTCATTGAGAGGATGTTGAGCTGGGTGACAGCCTATTTGAAGTGCTATGTGCCAGCGCGCGGGGGTGGGGGGGTAGGGGTGGTTGATAAAGAGATAGATAGATAGATAGAGAGAGATGTATATTAGTTCCCCCAGTTTCAGCTACAGGATGAGAGAGTAAACATTGCTTAAGAGCTGAAGAGGTGCACGCTCTTGTGAATACGTGATGCCTATGCTTCTTCTCTCCTTGTCATTATGACACGTACAAACACACAGATGAGGGTATACATAAAGAAACAGTACACATACAGAATTAGCCTTGCCTCGCCGCACAACAAAGCTAAAATTACCGCCCTTACAGTTTACATCCATGTCCGACCCAAGTCAAATCAAGTCAACTTTATTTATGGCACATTTCATCATTAATAAAATAATGTGCTTTACATGACATTGTAAACCAAGTGCAAGTCCGTAAACAATCTGTGCAGAATACACAAATGCCAGAATAGACCAGCCACACACACACACGCACCTTGAGTTTACCCATAGACTGTTTTGAAAAGAAATGTTCTTAACCTGCTTTTAACGGTGTTCATTGTGGGGCCGCTGTCAGGGCGTTCCATCTACATAAATACAGAAGGTAGCCTCTCCCACTTAAGTACAATGGATGATTAAAAGGCCACTGCCTGTGGATATGAGGGTTCTTGGTGGTCTGTATCTAATTAGCATGTTTTTTTATATATGGAGGTGCAAGGCAATTTACAGCTTTGTATAAAGGAAGCAGAGTTCTTGTTTTGACGCTCCAGACTCACACAGTTTATGTAGTAAAGGCTTTGAAAGAATCTAATTAAAGGTATTGAGTGTATTCTTTGGCAGAACATTGATGCTTCACATATCTTCAACCCAACAGCACAGAAGATCAGAGCCAGAACTGAACTGGGCAAAAAGGCTTTTTGTTCTGCCCCGTCTACCTGGAACGGTGTGCAGAAGGACTTGATACATCTCGTCAGTACAGGGGAGTTCAAGACAATTATAAAAGACATAGAAGAGAATTGTGTCAGTGAAATGAGAAAGAAATAAGCTCAATCGGATCGTGTCATTGCACTGTGTAATCTTTTAATCTCACTTTCTCTTTTTTTTGGTAGCATGTAATCGTATTTTATTGATGTTTGACCATCAAATTATAATCCATCTGCTTGAATCCAAGTGGACGTTTGAGACAAATTTGAAGAAATTCCTTGAGATGTTTCCCGGGATATCGTGTTCATGAAAATGGGACTGACATGAGGTCACAGTGACCTTGACCTTTGACCACCAAAATCTAAGCAGTTAATATCTGAGTCCAGGTGGACGTGTGTGCCAAATTTGAAGAAATTCCTTTGAGAGGTTCCTGAAATATCCCATTCTCGAGAACAGGACGGACGGACAACCCAAAAACATTTCTGGCATAAAAACTTAATTCAAAAACATAATAAGGAGCCACTTTGAGTGCCCGAGGCAGTATTTCCATGCTGAATAAACCTAAATACATTGTGGATTTTTTTTGGACAATACCCCAAATCCCTCTGTAATTGCCCTCCTTCATCTACAAGAATTCACCTCTCTTTGCCCCCCTTCCCCATGCTTAACATGCACCCCTCCCAGCTTGTATGAGACTTGAGTGCGTTAGAAGTTAATGGAACCTATTAAGCATTTTAATAAGCTCAGCAAGTCCCGAAGACGGAAGTCAAATAAAGGTTTTTTTGTGTGGAGGCTGTGCTGACTCCCCCTTAATATCTTTCCTTTTTGAATGTCGGGGGGAGACACACTTTGTTCTCCTCCTTCGCCGTCTTGTCCTCCTCCTCATCTGCCTTCACTTCCTTCTTTCTATTAATTGAGTTTCATTAATGAACATCAGGATTTCATTATCCCACATAGTGTTTAAGAGGGGCCCCGCATCCCACATCACCCCCTATCTCTGGTCTCCTAATGGCAACTGGGGCGTAGGTGGTGGTGGTGGTGTGCTATATTAGCAGGCTGTAGAATGTCTTTCAATGAAACTAATGCCAAACACAATAATCGCTCTCTTAATAACTCTGTGCTCCATTGCTCTGCATGGGCGGAAATCTCATTAGAAAAATGCTGAGGAGAAAAATAATACAAGATTGAAAAGTCTCAAGGTGATAGAGGCAATGTTCTGTGGTTCCATTAAAAGAACATTATTAAGAATAGAAAGAGAAAGAAACTGGGTAAAGAGAGTGGCTGTGGCAAACACTTAAGAAGAAGATGGAGAGAATAGAGAACAGAGAATAATGTCAAAAAGAGAGAAGTGTCTGGCTATTGTAGAATGCTCTGGTGGGGGTTATCAAGCACCGGGATGGATGGGAAGAAAGAGAGGCACACACATGAGCAAGGTTATGAAGAGCTCGAGGAAGGTATGGCACACATTTCACTAATGCAGTAAAAATACAATCCAAACGCCATGAGGTGCAGCATCAGTTCCACTCTGTGAGGACCTCAGACAAATTGTCAAACTTTAGATATTGCTTTCAAAAAGCTTTTAGGTGAATACGAGTGTCTGTGAGCTAAAATCTTTCCCCATCAAGACAAAGAAATCGAAAGGCATCTCAGATCTTCAAATACAGAAAAAACACGCCTCAGAAGAGCATGAGTGCATCCTCCAAATGCGGTTCCAGGAACTTAACTGACTGGGGATATTATATCTCTACTGCTACATAAAGGCAAGATATAGTACATGCCATCATTTGTTTTCAATGGACTTGTGTGATGGATGGTGAAAAGGGATCTAGCACTTCAGCTGAGCATAATGGGAAAACGAGTATGTGCCATAACATACAAACTACCCTCTTGCATTCAAACACATTAAGCCCACCATTATGCTCATCCAATGACATGAGCCAGTACCTGCTGGAATTGTTGTAGTCTCGTAACTAATATTAGTAACTATTATGCCGTTAACTACGTCCTCAAATAAATGATAATTATCTGTTTTCCATCCCGCTTATATACCAAGAGGCTTTCCACATGCATTCATTTCCATTCTATGTACACCACTTCAGCTCATTCAACTTCTTTCAGGAAAGAAACAGAAATTCAAATGAATAGAAATTTCATGAAGCGTTCCTTTGAAATGTATATTCACGACCTACTGTAAGCACTTATCTTGGCAGACACTTAAAGGGGACACATTATGCTCGTTTACAGGTTCATGCTTGTACTTTGGGTTTCTACTTAAGATTATAATGCTTTAATGTTCAAAAAACACTTTTAATACCTGTATTTACTCTGTCTGACATGCTCCATTCTAGCGTGTGTCTCCCTCCCTAAAAAGTCCAGTCTGCTATGATTGGTCAGCTTTTCTGGGTCTTCAGCATCTGCGCTGAACTGTAGCTGGGGATTGACTGTAATGGCACTGTTGTGGCGTTTTCTACCTATATATAAAGGCCCTGTTTAGACGAAGACGATCTTCAAAATGCAAAAGTTACATTGCGTTCTCACTTTTTATTCAGTTTCAAGCGTCTTTGGGGGGGAAATCTGTGTGCATACAACACAAAGCTTTGCACGCTCCCGCTACGCTCTTCTTCGTGGGTTTTTGAATCCTCTTGGCAACAGCTCGCCAAGCTTCGCTCTGCTGTAGTTCTTGCACTCGTATCAGTCTGGTTAAATCTGTGGTTAAATCACCACCGCAATATCTCTTTCTACTCTGAAAAAATAGAAAGGTTGAGGCCATTTCACCATGGCCGTGGGGCCATAGTATAGTTGTGACATCACAACATACAGAAGTCTTTATGGCTCGTTGAAAGACAGTTCCCGCATACAGGCTGTGTGCATTTCTCTGTGGATGGAATGTTTTGATACTTTCACAGGATTTATACAGCACCTTGACCTGCTTTATGATCAAACTGACATGGAAATCTCACTTTTTACAATATGAGACCTTTAACATTAGTAGAGACGAGGGATGGGGTTTTAAGTGCCATTTTATTCAATCTACATTCAGCCCTGCAAAGGTGAGAGAGCCACATTCCTCATTCCTTTTTTTTAAATCACAGACCTACTATTATTATAGCTATATCTATAGTTAGGACTCTATATTAAGCTAAAAGTGTGGTGACTGCAGACAGATTTAAATGAATCTAATATTATCATCCCCAATGAAGTATAGATAGCACATCAGCAGTCAAACTCTCAAATATGAAAAACAACACTATCAGGGGATGATCTGCCCATGTGAGAGACAGAGAGCATGTGAGAGGAATACAGAAAACGGGCATGTTGTAGGTACACAGAGATGGGGAGAGGTTAATCGGAGAACAAGTTTACATGCAGCATCTTCAGTGTGCTGCCCACGTAACTTAAAAAATACAGCCAGAACCCCCATTTAAATAATTGAATTATTAAGTTCATTAGTTGCGTAGCTGTAATTCCATCGTTGAATCCTATACTGCTCCACTGCTCCTCCACATTCTCATCTTTCCCCTCGATTTTCCTCTCGTCTTCCCTCTTCTCAAGAATATCTTCTCGTCCTCCGCTTTCTCCCCGTGCTGTGGTTAGTGATGGCACGGTACTCCATCTTCCGACTGGAGCTCACCGCAAGGAAGCAGGGCTAAATTATTAAGGACATTGCTGGAGCAACCACATTGTACCACAATGCTGCTGTGCCATAGCTTCCCTCTGCACTATATGCACATACTGTACCAACACTCTCTCCTACGCACATAGAATATATAGCACTGCTACTTACTGTAAAGCTTTAAAGGCACGCTGTAGAGTTTCCAAAGTGAACAAACAATGGTGAAGTTATCAATCCTTGCATCAGAATACCTGTCAATCAATAGTCTCGCCCATCTAAATCTAAACATAAGAGTCTTTAAAGAACAAGTCTGGTAATATGCTAAACGTTTCTTTTCTCAGAGAAAGGCTCACAACCAACTATTCATTTACCCTACCAACAAGCATTGCCTATGTAGCCAAAGCATGATATAGCTTATTCCTCTATGGCAAAGAAAAATCATCTCAAACCACAGAAATAAGCCACACGACACGTTCCTTCATTATGATGGACCCGGGCACTGTAGTTCATTTAGAGTCGACCCCCACATACACCTGCTGCTGTAAATACTCACAAGAGTGAGTCTGCAGCTAAAAGTAGTCCTGAACTATTAGACTATTTGATCCTGTTGGAGTAACACAAGTTATTTAGTCTTAAAAGAAATGGAAGTATTTTAATAACTTGTTTTTTTTTAAAGATTAACATCTTCAATAAGAACAAATGGGTTTGGGGCCAAAGACATAGACTGAGAGACAAACTAATGCTTTGTTGGTTTTGGGCTTTTCATGGCCTTTGTTGACCCAACAGATAGAATAGAAGCATCCTTTAATGAAGAACCATTTCGATCCATAGTGCACATTAAACTTTGATAACTGTTTCACTTCACTGAATAATCACGAGGATAACATGCTAAAACACCATGACAGAACTATTTCTATATCTTCGTCTGTAATACTTATGAGATTATGGTTTTAGCATGGCGAGGGAGACACAGCCTGACTCGAGCATGTCTTGGGATATACTTTTAACCCACTGTAATATAAATGAGGACAGGAAGTGGGTTGGGTGACCTTGAGGTTCTTCCTGTATGTTGGCTCTCTCCTGTAACCATGTAAACCCAGGAACTGTAAGCTCAATAAATAATTCATTTAGAACAACATTCAGAGTGACATTACTTCTACTACTGAAAGCGCACTGGATTCAACTACCAAGGCTTTATTTATTGCACCACAAGTGTTCTAAGACACACAGCGTGCACACATGCAAACAGAGTGGACACCATAAAAAAGCATGCTGATTCATTGATACCAGTAAAAAAGGGGTTGGCCAACATAACAGCAGAATGTCATCATCCTGTTGTATGTGATAATGGGCTGAGGAGAACTGGCAGAAAAGACAACTGCCCAGCAGCCTCACTCCATGCCCTGTGCAAACACAATTACGGCTTCGAGACGTACTCAATTTGACAATCATCACAGACATTGTGTGCGTGTACACATGTGTGTGTGTGTGTGTGTGTGTGTGTGTGTGTGTGTGTGTGTGTGTGCGTCAGCCGGCTGACTTCACTGTGGGCTTTCTTTTAAATAGGCGACGAGGAAGACAACAACAGCCAAGAGCCATGTCAAATTGATAATCCCTTAAATTCTCCAGAAAAATGAGGAGTGAAATGTAAAAAACTATAGGACATTTAGCCCGCCAGGCTGTGACGGCAGGACCCAAGGATTAGGTACCACTGTGTTCCTAATAAGAGAGGATAATGAAAACTTAGAGGTGACGTGGGGCCCTGCTGTCATGTGAAATAACAGCTTAATCCAGGCCATTTGATGCTGTGTCGCTTTAGCCCATTTTTCTGTCTGTCAACCCTCTTTCTCTGTTTGCTTCTGTGCGCAGGTTTTTCTGTTATTTACTGTGACTGTTAATGTGGGTTTTTCAAATAGAGACACTAAGGGAACATTTACATGAGAATGAAGGCGTCTGAAAGTACTGCAGCTGCCTTCTCTCACCGTCTCGGCTTATTGGTCATGTAAATATAATCAAAATCATGTACAGAGCAGTCAGGCTCTAGAGAGACCTTTGACGGAAGGATGCTTTGTACATTCTGTTCCTTTTGAGCAGAGGATTGTCAGTCCTTTAACCTGTTTCTATGCCCAAAGAGCCACCAAAGCAGCAGAGGACACATGGGCTAAGGACTTGGCAGGTGTTTAAAGTTTTAGCACACCACCTCAACTCCCCCGGAAAAAAACAATGTACACTGGAGACACAGAGAGGGGGAAAAAAGTTACGTTGAACCACTTCTGAATGTTTTATAAGGACCCAGAGCCTGGAGGATAAGTGAGACTGACATTGGCACTGAGAGAGAACAGGGAAAGACAGAGCGCAAGAGAGAATTATGCAGAGGATTCAGATGTTTCTCATGATGTGAAGAGGGCTTGGCGTTTATCTCGGCATACTGTACTGTAGCACTCATTACAAGCCTTATTCTGAGAATTGCTGCACAGGAACAAGGAGGGGAAGCATCCACCCACAAGGAAAAGATGGAAGAACATACAGCTCTAAATCAATCCCCACCCATCTGTCTATATGTATCAACATCTTCCTACAGCCCTTGTGCTTCTTAACATGTTTTTAAATGAGAGCTGCGTATACCATTGCTCTAAGCACAATATCAAATATATATATACATATATATACAGATTAAAATGAACACAATATGATCTTATTCTTTGTGACTGAAATGAATCCAATCAAACAACCAAATCTGTTTGAAGAGCACACAGTGTTACTGAGGATTAAGGGATTTCTCTGAATATGATCATGTATCATTATGTTTGTTTATATTACTTTATGTTAATTCAATTCACTTTCTACTTTTTAAAAGTTTCAAAGTCAAACCAGGAACATTTTCTTTGTTAACTTTTAAAAGGTTTTTCATACTTAACTTTTTTAATTAATACATTGTAGGTCCCATATTGTAAAACACCATGATTTCAATGTATTTTTTTATTATATCTGTGGAGGTGCCAGATAAATACTGTGAAAGTATCAAACAGTTTAACAGAGAAATGCACACAGTATCCAGAAAATCTGCCGTCAGGACTCAGCCATTCCCCTGGCTACAATTTCAGTTTCTACTAGAAACACAGAACAAACGTATGAACCTGAACAACATGTCCCCTTTAAATTAATAACTTTTAAAGGTCCTAATGTATGTCCTCTAAATGACTTGTTTCAATGTAAACCAATATTTGTCTTATCTGGGAAAAACGGTTCCACGTTGACACATCACTGGCAAAAAACCTGTCACCTCCAGTGCAAAGCTGACTGTCAGTATAGGGAGAAAACAAACTGCCATCACAGCTGTCAACCACTGACAGTTACCATCTAACAAGCTAACCAACAACAGAAACTAATAAAAGACGTATCTTAATGCTGCTCTTTCACTGTTCACAGAAGCTGAAGCCATCGAAGAGTCTCAACCTAGAGCCAGCATGAGCACCGGTGGTGGGCAGGGTGAGGCCCAATCCAGAATTTCTCAATGAGGGAGAAAGAGTTGCTGTGATTAATATTTTGTTTTACATGGTTTTCCCACATAAAAAGCTAAAAGGGAGAATTTTGATATATTTTAAAATGTGTCTGCAGGGGGACTTTTAGCCGCCACCAGCTGAACCAAGCCCTCATGTTTCTACAGGACATTTCTGCCATGTTTGTTTTGACAAGTGCTGTGTTACCTGCGCAGCAGCAGTTTGGGGTGGTTCTTGCTCTCCAGGTTGCGGTCGATGAGGTCTGATAGCAGGTGTTTAAGGACGTCGGTGGCGTACTCGAGTCGCCCCTGCAGGGCTGTCATAATGAGCGAGGCCACGTTGCCGCGATCCCTCATGGAGAAAGAGCGCTGCATTTCCAGTGTTCGGATGAAGGTGAGCAGGAACACCTTGTTGTTGATGAGCTGGCCGAACAGCTTCAGGGCCTTCTCCACATTCTGCTGGCCGTTCCCTGACACCTGGACAGAAGAGGGAGAGAGAATCATGAGGTAGTGCTCATATGTTTCCAGCACTAATCAAAATATTAAATATGCAGCATTCATTTGAAAAGAATCTGTTTTGAAAAGGATTGTTGTACTTCAACTTTCCTCTTGACCTTGTCTCTCACAAGATAAAGATTTTTTCGGAAGGCACCAAAACCCTCACTCATGTTTCACTCCAGGCAGACAGAAGTTCCCACTCTTGGTGAGTAACTGAGAAGATCTTAATCAATTATTGACCCGGGTCTGTTAAAGAGCATTGTACACCGAGTTAGCTGCTATTTCACTTTCAAGTCAAATGTCAAATAACTTCCCAGGGTAAGACGATCCCAAAGTAACACTGTTTCTTTTCAAAAGTTTGGGTATCTAATTTGGGTCCTTTTGAAAGAAAATGTGTCACATTTTGACCTCCATCAAACATGGCTAGTCTAATCCACCCCTCTACCTAACAGCGGACTTCTTCCTGGTAAACCATTCCCATCCTGTATCACACACAATCAACACATAAAATGGCGGACCTCTTTTATTATGGATCTCTCTATCACTGATCACTTCATCCACAGGACTTCACTCTGTGCATTCCCTATAAAATAAAGTAATTCCCTGAACCACTCTGGCCCTATGAAGAGGAAGCAAAAAGTGTTAACCAACCAGCTTTTTCCCCCACTGGAGGAACCCACAGTCCTGCTTGAGGATTTGGAATTACTCAGTTCATTACCCCTCATACTGCAGCCACTGGTGGATGAAATAACCATGTGCTGGGACCCTGATTTCCATGAGGGAGCTTGCATGTAAGGTGTATATATGTGTGTGTGCATGCTGCCCAGCATGGTTGAAATATGTGTGTGAGACCAGAGGGTGGAAAGGATAAGTGGCACACTGGTATCCTTTTCCCCTCGAGCACTTTTCTGCTTATGGAGGTTACCCTGCAGGGAGAGTGGTAAAGGCAGAGACACTGTACCACTCACTCCATATCTCTTGTTTAACCTCAGTTTGACTTTCTCTTGCCCTTTTGTCATGCCTTTGCTGCCTAGATGTCTCAGTCATCTTTTTTTCCAATCTCTCTGTCTTTCTCTCGTTACCTCCAGTTCTCTGAGGACGGGATGATCCTCTATGCCGGGGAAGAGGACCCTCATCGCGTATGTCCTGTAGTCCAGATGGGGGATACCAGCTCTGTCCAGGTCACTGGTCAGCTCATTGATGTCTGTCTGCAGTTCTGCAAAGGCTACGAGAGAAGGGAGACGGTTTAAGGGAGTACTCAAGACATGCAGCATAAGAATAAAAATGTTCTTTAATCCCCGGGGGCCAAATACGTGAATCCTTCTTATCTGCCTGGTGTTTACTCCTGTTATCATGAAGCTGACAGTTAAAGCCCAAGATAGTCTTCATGTCAGAGAAACTCAATATTTCACATCTCTCCCTTAAAAAAAACTACGGACCTCTCTCTCACCACACACACGCTCCCCTTTCTTACTCAATTTTATCTACCAGCCGGTAAATTGGCTGAAGCTAAGGCCCCAAAGAGTGTGTGTCCTCTCAGTGTGAGGCTGCAGGTGAGCACTTGTTAATTGGCTCCATCCTGACTGACTCCTGTTCAGGCCCACGGCTCTGTTGCACTGCTTCGCCGCCCTTGGGGAGGCTCCCTGTCTGCAGCCTATCACAGGAGCAGCAGTGGTCCCTCAACACACTCCTCAAAATCTCCGCCAGTCTCTTACGAGTCTTAGCCCTCACCCCCAGCCCCTGGCCCCCCTTGCGTCTCCTGGGTTTACACACCAACACATAGGCTCACAGGCACACATCAGGAGGAACTCAGGTACCCAACTAAATCCACCCCGCGGGGCAGTACACTCCTGGACACTGCTAATGGTTAAAATATTAATCTTTCCTTTCCCAAGGCTGCCTGTGTGTGATTGATTCCCCCTGTGTGCCTCCTCTGTCTATCTGCCCACCTGTCTATCTATCTGTCTGTCATATGACCATTCTGGAAGTTTGCTGACGACAGGATGTTTTTTTTCACTGCATAGCCAATCAGGGCTGGCTTGAGGGGATAAATAATAAGGTCCTGTCTGGCTGATGAAATCCCCTGAACACTGTCAAACATAAACCATACTTTTGCCATTTCAGTCATTGGCTATAATGACCCTGATGATGACGACATCAGGGGCCAATGCGGAGTGTTTATTTGCAAGTATTCATATGAAACTGGGTGCTGAGCACTCTTAGCGAATTGGGATTTAAAGTGGTGGCTGGACGTCAGCCTGAGTTTATCTGTGGTCCTCCCAGTGACTAGAAGGTCAAAGGTCAGATGAACTTCTGTGCTCTCGCTATACCCTGAGTGTTTGAAAGCATCTCTGTGTTCCATACTGTCGCTGAATGGTTCACAGGGTCGAAACACATGCATGTACACAAACCTAGACACAGGTATGAAGATATTGTATAAAAGGATAAATGTAGTGTGACTCTTTCGGTAAAGACGTGAATACGATGTATTATCATAATGTGCCTCTCACTGGGAGGAGGGTGGGATTGCTCTAATGACAACCTCTGTATTCATGTGTCAGTTTCTGTGTGGGTCTGTCAACAGCATGCAAATTAGAGAGCAGAAAGAATCGCACGGACTCACACTTACATGACGAGATGGGTCACATGTCGGGCTAACTTACCGAACATATGTGTTGTGATATACTATCTTATCAGGACGATTCACTGACTTGAAGACAGTTTCACTGCATTATTAAACACACAGACCACTAGTGATTTACTTTCTCTACTATATGCACACATTATGCCTTATATTTGATGGCAGTCTGCATAAGAAAAATGCATTTACCAGATCCCTTCAACTACACGGAGCAGCTTCTAAAATTACTGACTGCAAATGGAGCAAAGTAGACCCATAATCTCCCTCTACAAGTCTAACATTAGGCTGCTACACGACGGCTATCTGCTGACTATTCTGATACTAACCTTCTTTGCACTCCAGGGCAACTCGTGACTCCAGGTTGTCCATTTGCATCTGCAGGCGCTTCAGGGTGAGGTCATTTTCACGTGACTTTCGCTTGTAGGCGATGAGGACGAGGATGACTATGATGAGAAGGAGGCCTCCACCGGCAGCGATGCTGACGATGGCGGGAAGGGTCAGCAGGCTATCAGACATGATGTGGACCGAGCCTGGGGAGACATGGAGACCGCCGACCTGAACCTGTGGACAAACACAAACACATAATTAATCTTAAATCAGTACAGTTAAGAAGATTCTTAAAACAAAAAACAAGCAGGAAGACGTGTCATGTTTCATCGAAACCGATCACTGGTCTTGAGAGCTATAATCAAGTGATCACTAATACACAGCAATGCATGAGCCAAGTTTCAGAAATCTTGCTAAAGCGTAGGTAAATATTTCCTGCTGAATTTGATACTGCGGGCAAACACATGCAGCCACCTACACGCTGACGTTGAGAGGGAAGTAGTCCGGGGCCTGCACTCAATAAGTGAACAGGCAACTAAAAATAATTGCAGTGGATTTCGGCAGAACCTTTTGACAGCTAGAGCACACTCATGCTGGTCTCCCTTTGACCTTTTTCCTTCAGCTGAATGAGAAATGATGAGAGCCCGAATAATGGAGTTTAGAGGCCAGCTATTATAAAGAAGAAATGATAATACAGGGAAACAGAGTGGAAAAGAAAGTTAGGAGGACAGACACCAACAAACCCCACAGACCATTTTCCATACTCACCATGACTTTGTATTGTCCGGTGAGGTTGGGCGGCTCACACAGCAGCTGGCTCTCAGACACTGTGACAGAGCAGGGAGTCTCTCCAATCAGCACAGTGTAGTTAAGCTTCACCCCTCCTGATGCTGGGGGGACCAGGTTTCTGCCCTGTGGGCACGCAGGGAGATGGACAGTGGGGTGCGAAATTAGGAGAACACAAACACATGGCTCATTGAAGATGAATGACAATTTAAAAAAAACCCACAAAGCCAATATGTCGCCTAAACATACATCCCCAGGTTTAGGCGCAGCTGCAGCCAAATATGACTCCATACTGAGATCAAACAAGGTGATATATTTCACAGTGGCGCTAAGTGGTGACAGCTGGCATTCAGGACTGGAAATCACAATTATTCTTTAATGAATTCTACGTCGGTTAGTTACTAGACTTCTTACAACCTAAATAATGAAAAAAAAAAAAACATTTAATAAATTATATTTATTTAGCTGAAGATAAACTAAGGAAGGACATGACGCTGTAAGAAGTCTGTTTAAGGGGATTAACTAGTAAATGTACTGATTTAAATACATACTAATGTGTATTTCCTGTACCTTGAGAATGATAGGTGAGCCTGGTTTTTGCTCTAGGACACCACTGGTGCTGAGGGGCTCAAAGTAAGGGTTTGGGTAGTAGAGGAGGTTTGTGTTGTTGTAGACCAGCAGCGCCTGGACGTTGTTGAAGATGAACCCAAACTCATCTGCGTGCTTCACTGTGTCCAAACCTGGACTGTACTCTGTCATCAGGGAGGGAGCCAGGCAGCTCATACTGGT
The DNA here is from genome assembly GCF_963691815.1 of Echiichthys vipera. Classification (NCBI taxonomy): domain Eukaryota; kingdom Metazoa; phylum Chordata; class Actinopteri; order Perciformes; family Trachinidae; genus Echiichthys; species Echiichthys vipera. Next base: position 7,789,287 of record NC_139834.1, read on the forward strand.
GGTGTTCAATACTTTACACACCTGGGGAGAATGAATAAAAACAGCTGTTTTCGAGATGCTGTTGTGTTTAGTCGACACATGCTATGATAACATGCGCACCCTGAAATGAAACAAGAAATGTCATTCAGTCATCCAGGGTACATGTGGACAATACAGCACGGCCAAGGTATTTGCTTGTTCTTTTTCCTTCATGGCTCCAACGATCTGTTTTAAAGCCTTCTGTTTGTTTTAAACTAAAATGTGATCTTAACTGAAACACACTATCAACATGAACCATGCAGGAAGCTCTGCAACTTAATAATTGGCATACAAAACCCCCATTCTTTTCAGAGAAAAGGATTTATTGTCTGTCATTAAATCCATCTTTATTGGAGAGGAAGCCTCCCGTAAAATCAGAAATAAATTGCTGCGACCGCTTCGCTAAAAAACACTGGAGGACAACAACCACAAAGGATGGAGGCATTCCTCCTCTGTCTCCTCAGGTAGAGGTTGAGCTATGGCTCTTTTATTACTTCTCTCCAGTTTTCCCAGATGAGAGACCTGCCTTCCATCCATTCTCCCCGGCTCAGCTCTAGAGGGAAGGGGAGAGAGGATTGATTGCTGCGCAGCACTCTGCTCAGAGAGGTTTTTATCTCCTTTCACTCCCTCCCAGCTCTCTCTCAGGGGAAGAAACTTAATTAGAGGTAAATATCATCAAAGCTGGTGAATGCTAGCGACTACCACGCCTCCTACCTGTTGTCTGGTGTTCGGGAGCAAACCAGGGAGATCAATGCAAACTCATTCTGTGTCGGCTACTCCAATTGTATTAGCCAGCATGGTGCACGGGAGTGTGATTGTAGAGGGTGAAGGAGGGACTGGACCGTACCTACTTTATTACTTTGCTCTTGGATATAGACTTTAGAGGGTTTGTGGGTTTTCACCATTTGGAGCTTATTAATTAATATTATCAGCCGAGTGAATGGGCCTAGTAGGAAGAGGGACATCGAAGTAGGGAGAAGGATATAAGACCAAAAGTCTGCGTAAGGAGGAAGGTTGTCATTCAAACAAACATCAGATTATAGTAGGCTTCATAAATTAACTTAGTTAACACCACAAATGCAAGTTGCGTAACAAACCTAAACCACAATCTATTCTATTATTCTAGTCCTTCAACCTAACCAAGTATGTTTAATGCCTAAACCTAACCAAGAAACAGGACTCTCTATTTTAATTGAGCCATAGGGGCCAACGGTGACGGTTGCCATTAGAATCGATGATAACAGCCTTATGAACCTGCTAGTAGATGTAGCAGACTGCTTCGAACCCATGTATGAGGCTGATAACCATTGACAATGCTCTGTCAATGGGTGTCCAATGTTTTGTTTTCTAGAACAGAGCAAGGCACAGAACAGAAACAAGAGAATATTTGTTATTTCTGATTTGAAAAACTAACCTTGAACAATCATTGGAATTGATCTAAACAGCTGGCAGTGATGTCATGTAGATCACCCGAATGATTGATTCACTAAATAATTCAGGTGTATAGGCGTTTTTGTGAAATCCAGGCTTATGGGTGAAAGAAATAAGATTCCAACATCACAACCGTCGCAGCAACACAAAGCAGCACAGCTCCACCAGTCTGCAAAGCCTGAATGCTCCGATGTGACATTTGTCTTTGGGAGAATAAGCCCTTTTGAAAATAGATAGCACAACCAGATATGACTCCTGACATTCGCCAAGTCAAGTTATGATGTGTGAAGGCACTTTTACTGTAAGCCAGAAGTAACAGAACCAACTTTGTTTTATACTGTATGTATAAACTGCATTTAGGAATAGACCATATGAATTTGTTTTGCCCACTCATACAGTTCTGTATCAGTATACAGGAATTAAAAGGTTTAAATGGATAAAAGAGTTCAAGTTAAGTTGGATACAGGCTTCTTTCTTACTGTTGGCATTGTGACATGTTATGTCGACAGTCCCAGATGCTCCGGCAGTGTCTTCGTGACTGTCACGTTGGAACAGCAAGGCATTTGCAAGTCAACTAACAGCTCTGACTACCATCTGCTCTGCCGGAGATGGATACTGTTTTTTTTTTTTCTTCCTACGCTGTCCTTACTTTCTTCCTCCATTTTGACTTAAATAAATCCTCTCCTTCGCTGAATCCTGTCACCATATACACCTGCTGCTATCATGTAAGATGTACTTCTTGTTGCGTGGAGGTGAATGTGACGTGTGTAAACGGGGTGTTTGGGTTACCTCTGTGTCTGCTGGGCAATACATGGTTATATTTCAGAACATCATAACACCTCTGCATGACTTCTGCCTTTCAATAGATAGACTTTTTTTTTTTTTTTTTAACGTATAGTGCATTTGGTACACTCTACAAAAGGATTTGAAAGGATTACAGGAATTCCAAAATACTCTACTGAATCACAAGATTATTTCCTACCACTCCATTTACTTCTCAGCAGGATGCTATAATCATGACATTACACTGCTTCGATTCCAAACAACATGTATTTTTCCCTCTCTATCTCAATAAAAACAAAATTCTTTATATACTGCCAAATACAGCACATGTATCTATATATACACAATAGTACATCCATTCCTTTAAGCCACATGGAGAAAAGAAGCTACACATTGTTCAGCATTGATAAAGTGAATTGAGGTCAACAGATAGAGAAAATAATTGGAATCTTGGCCTCATCTGTCTTCTTTCTCGAGTGTTGGATGGAGCCCGGGTGTTTTAAGGCAGTAACACTCCAACCCCTCTGGCTGAATACATTACCATGATCTACTGTGCTGCTACTGCTGCTGCTACAACCCACTCAACCATTCAGAGGCCTCTGGCCAGGGTAGTAGAGAGAGAGACAGAGAGCGAGAGAGCGAGAGTAAGAATGAGAGAGGAATAGGAGAGAAGATGCATTGGCTGTGGAGATGTGCGTAGGAGAAATGTGAGGGGTCGCAAAGTCAGAGGTCATCTGGAGGCTAGTCGCTGGCTGTTTCGCCTTTCCTGTACTTTGTTACTCCTACACTGTGTCTATTTTCCTGCACTGCCTGCTGTTCTAACCAACTGCTTATACTGGCATTCATCCTAACTTCCACTCCGATCCATCCGTAAAGGATCTGTGTGGTATTCCAAGGTCTCATATTATGCTCATACTCGTATTTTGGGTTCCTACAAGATCAGATTTACATGATTTAATGTTCAAAAAACACATTTTTTTCTCATACTGTCTGTCTGAATTATTACTGTATACACCCTCTGACCGAATCGTTGCACCGTCATTGCAGCTGGGGAATGACTGTAGCGACATTTTCTACCTATAGTTGAGATCAAAATTAGAGAACAACTCATAAATACTTGATTAGTTCTGAAATACTGTTATTTTTTATTGTTTATTGTGGAAATCCGCTGCGGCTATACCACTGCTGTAGTAGCATGTTTTTTTTAAATAACCATGGCACTTCAACAAAAACCTTAATTTTGTGAAAAATACAGTGAGCAAAATTAGGGAACACTTTCAGATCCCTTCCAGTTATTGGTGTTAATGTGGCCCCTGGTGACAATTTACTTCATTGTTGGACACACCCTATTTATCTGACAGCTCTCCTGGTTACTTTGCAAGATGGCGAACCGCTCTAAGGTGACTGAAACCCTAAGACAGCAGGTTGTCCAGATGAAGACCAAAGGGATGACCCTCTCAGCCATCAGAGAGAGGTTGGGCGTTCACAGTCTGTGATTTCAAGAATATTGAAACTTTACTCTCAATGGGGATGTAAGACAATGCCCCCTGTCACACTGCAAAACAGGTTAAGCCGTTCCTTGTATCTAAGAATATTGAAACAATGAAATGTTCAGCCCAGAGTACAGATCTAACCCCAATAGAGAATCTCTGGAAAATCCTTGGCGACATGGTAATGTCGTTGAAACCCACTACAGTTAGTGAACTGTGTAAGAGACTGAAGAAGAACGGACCAAGATCAAACCAGAGCAGTGTGAGAAAGTGATGTCCTGTGGGCGCAGATGTGCTGAAGTCATTCAAAGCAAAGGCCTCTACACTTCCTGTTCATTTTTGAATACTATGTCCCCAAGAAAACATGGTTAAATCCCTAAGAAAACATGGTAAAATCTCTGACACAGTGGTTACTGTTCTATAATTTTGCTCACTGCTTTTTTCACATAATTAAGGTTTTTGTTTTAGTGCCATGGTTATTTAAAAAAACAACAACATGCTAGTACAGCAGTGGTATAGCCACAGCTGATATTCTATCAAATTCTGAACAATAGAAAATAACAGTATTTCAGAATTAATCATGAATTAGTACTTTGTTCTCTACTTCTGATCTCCACTATATATAAGGTATAGTTGTGACATCATAACCACACAGAAGAGTGCTTTTTCTGTGGATTGATACTTTAACACTCGACCCGCTTTATAGTCGAAAAAGTCATGGGAATCTTACTTTCTATAACACAGGACCTTTAAGGTTGAGCAAAGCCAACACCACGTGGTTTAAGTTTCTTCTGAGATGTGCTGGCAGTGAAATAAATCATCTGCCCAGTGTCTTGTAAAGAGCGTGTGACATATTTCAAACATCCTCTGTAAGCAGTGCTTCATGCATTAACAAGTGGCTTTTCTTCTTTTAAAAATACTCTGGATGTCAAAGAGGAAAGAGTGGTAGCCCTCTAGACTGTGAACACTCAAGATGCCACAATGATTCAATGAGCCACTCACAATGATGATAATGTTGAGATGTATGGCATTGCAAATTGTAAGTTCAGAGTGTCCATTATCATTGCCTATAGTAATAGTCAGCGCCTCAGTGCTCAGTGTTTTAGACAATCAGCCTGATTGGCCAAAACGTGACAGGAGTATGACACACCCGTGCTGAACGCTTTCTTTGATCAGCAGCGGCTGTAAATGCACCTGATGTGCTGAGCCTGACACTCCAGGCGTCTTCAGCGTAGCAGATACTGTAGATGAAACCTTACTGGGACAGGGAAAATGTTCCGGGGGCTGGACAAAAAAAACCTTTTAGCTTTAATCAAGATTATGATAAATGTTTCAATTGTGAATCCTGTGACAGATACAGAGCATTTCACAAAGAAAATTGTCTCCCCTGCCTCCCCCCCTTCTCCCAGTCTCTTTGTGAATCTGTGCAGGTGACACAAGGGAGGGAGAGAAGAGAGGCAATTTAGAGGGAGACAGGTGATCATTTGAAGGCTGGCTGACAGACAGCGGCTCTTATTGCTATAGGCTGCTCTGCTGTTTGCCTTCCTCTAGTGACAAAAGGGGAAGGGGTAGAAGGGGGATGAAGGATGGGTAATTGTAACCTCAGCATTTAATAGAAATTCATTCTCTGTGGCTGTGGGGCCAATCAAGACGGTGACACAGGCTTCTTTTTTGCGAGGCGCTAGGTGGGGAGTTGGAAGAGACGAAGCAGGGTGGAGATGAACAAGTCTTTCTTCAAAGCCACGGAAACTGACAAATCAGACAGCCCGGCACCCACACATTTGAGTCAAATCCCATTTCGCCAGGTCTCTCACTCACTCTCTCTCATCAAGTGTTTTTTTTCCTCTTCTCTAAACATAAAAACACCATAGATCTGTCTTTTACTCATAATTATTTACTATTTGATAATTCACAAAGGTCTTTTAGGCAAACATTTCACAGCATAATCAAACCTATTTAAGGCCTGGTACAAAAGTCTGTATGTTTAGGTCATATCTCCATGATAACACTGAGGGGGTGATTTGTTGTGTACCAGACTAGTTTTTTTTATTGGAGGTTAAGGTTTATGAATAATTAGGGGTGCAGCCTCTGGGGGTGGGCCTCACTTCTCCTCTGAGGTATGCGTCAGCCAGATGGACGTATGTCCCTCCCCCCAAAGTCACATACATGCCCTTTTTTGGTAAGAGGAAATGAGGCGCCGTCAAAGTCTGACAAGATGGCGACTGTCAGATGCGAGTACAATTGGTTCAAGTTTGGGACCAATCACTGGCATTGAGAAGGTTTTTGTCAATGCATGCATGTGTACTAACCTCTCATGAATTTCTTTAAATAAAGCATAAGATTTATGCGGCTATATACAAGAGTTTAGTGTGTAACATTGGTTATAGTATGTGCCAACTTGCATGTTTCCCAGTTCTGTATGCGGCAGTAAATATCTGTGTGTGGCATGTGAAGTTGTCTGATTGCAAAATAGAGCCCTTATATTTGATTAGAGTAAAGGTCTGGGCACCCACACAAAGCTCATTAGATAAATATGAGGGGTCATGACATAACAACCAGGGTTAGAATTAAGGAAATCTAAATTCTGCTGGTGTGTAAATAGGTACTGCAAATGACGATATTATATAACTCAGTTGTAATTATATAAAATATGTGTTCATTGGGGGCAGCCCAGTCGTGTGGTTAGCACTGGCGACAGTTAATCACAGCAAGAGAATTGCTGGTTAAAATCCGGGGTCCCTGTGTCAGCGTGGGTTTTCTCCAAGTTCTCCGTTTTCCTCCCACAGTCCAAAGACAAGCACTTGTTAGGTTAATCGATGACTCTAAATTGCCTGTAGGTGTGAATGTGAGTGTGAATGGTTGTCTGTCTCTGTTCGTCTCTATGTGCCCTGCAATAGACTGGCTTCCTGTCCAGGGTGTACCCCGCCTCACGCCCAGTGTCAGCTGGGACCAGCTTCAGCCCCCAATACGGACAAGCGGTTGAAGATGGATGGATGGATGGATGGATGTGTTCACTGGAGAACTGTTGACAAATACTAACTAATTTCTGACTAAATAAAAGTGTGTTTTCAAGATATGTTAAACACGTATCTATAGCTCACAGTGTTGCAGATTATTCAGATAAAAATAATTGCTGAAAACCTTCAAGAAAAAAGTTTTTGTGCTGTGTGTTAGAATGGAGAACAGGGCACACAGCACTTTTCTTTTCTCCTCCTCTCACTCTCTATCCTTCCTTCTCACCTTTAGTCCATTCATCTACCCTCCCCACCTTTCTCCAAACCACGGAAAGGAAATCCCATCCTCTTAATTAAACAAGGAGCCCCAGGACAGGGGCTCAAATGCAATTTGTAACGATTTCCCACAGCCAAGTCTTTGATTATACATAGGGTCTTTATGCTGACCAAAGACTTCTGACCACAGTTAATCTTCCATTGAAACCCATTAGGAGTATCCTTGCCCCTGATCATGCATACTCCCCCACCCACAAGCCTTTTCTCTCAGCCTCTACTGTCCTGCAGCCAGCTCCATTACTGCAAAAACTATCACTTTCCTTAAACAAGTGCATATGTCATTCAGGATGGCTAGTGTGACAGTAAAACACGACTAGGACTAGGTTGGGGGGCGGAAGTGTGGAGCTGAGATTTAGCCTTAAGAAAATTTAGGGTAAAATCTTAATTTAATGCTGCATGCAGACAACTCTCACTGCCCACTGCATAATTCAGACACTCGCTAGAGTTCTAGCGGAAGTTAGGGAAGTGTAGAAAGCTGGAGGGGCTGTTAGGAGAGATTCTTTTTACCCAAGCTAAACATCACTTAGCTTGCTTGTATAACAGTATTTAGTGAATCAAGCAGGACCTTGTTAGCGTACATTTTCCAGCATGTGTATGCAGTAGGTGTATTCAGGGATTACATGCTGTACTAGTCTGACTCACCGGATGAGACTGTGAGTATAATTCTGCCAGTGGCCGTGTATTTTACGTTACTGTGTGTTACAGTTTTCAAAGCCTTCGTGACGGGAAATGGCAACAACCTCCAAGCTAGCCACCGACACGCTGAAAAGTTTTGACCAAGATCTAGATCCCGATTTGAGGCAGGCATGCTTGGTTCTTTAGGTGAACGGTTGTAAAGATATACAAAGAATATGAAGCCTACATAATAAATCTTTCGGGGGGATTGAATCCCTCTCCCTGTGCAAATGTCCCAGAAAACAAGTTCCCTCTTAACACTATTTTACAAGGGCACCATTGCTGCATTCTGGGATTAAGACAATCGAGATGATTGAAATTGGTTTGAAGAAGCTCCCTATAGCAGAAAGACAATGGGTGCAACCAGACCGTTCTACAGCGCTGCCACAGAGGTCTGGATATGCAAGACTAATATCATACTATCCCTATGGTTAACAGGGTGTAGTGGTTCTTACATTGACAGACTCTCGGCCGGTGTATTTGACTCTGATCCTGGGCTCCTGAACCACGTCCAGATTGGTCCCTGTCACCATCAAGGGGGTGTGGCCACTGAGAAAAATAACACAAGTAGACACAATTAATTGCACAGGTATAAACAACCATGTTTATTGAATCACGCCTCATTTTCTCGACTCAAAAGAGCAAAGACAGAAACATTGAAAGAAAGTAACAGAAATGAGAAAGACAATAAAGTTAAGAGAGAGAGAAGAGAACTAAAATGCAAACAAAGTAATTTAAAGGCAATTCTGAACTAAACTTCCTAACCCTGCATCTTCTTCAGAATATTCACCGTCAGTTGAAAATGAGCGCATCAAACCGTCTTTCATCCTCAGTTGCTTTTAGGAGATAATAGCCTTTTGGAGTGGAGGATGATTAGAGATGCTTTTTAACCGATTCCGCCGGCTACAATCAACTGGTCCACATTTGTATTTGAAATACCGAGGCAGCTCAAGCATATAAGCATGCAGTGGTGGTCCTGGGCTTCATGACAGCAGCAGCACAAACAAAGCAGCAGCGGGAACTGCTGGATGTGCAGCTATCCCTGCAGCTGTTTGGGTTGTTGGTGTTGTTTGTTGTTTTTGTTGCACCTGTCAGTGTCATGTGGCATGCAGAATAAAAATAATATCAGGCAAGAGTGGTTGCAGTAATAAATGTCAAATGGGTTCGTGCTTTTAGACTACAGGTTCACTGAAACACTGTGGATAGTGAGATACAGTAGATGGACCTTGTACTGTCTTTAGACTCATTACATTATATAATATCTATTTGTCTATCTATCTATCTATCTATCTATCTATCTATCTATCTATCTATCTAACTATCTATCTATATTTCTATCTATCTATCTATCTATCTATCTATCTATCTATCTATCTATCTATCTATCTATCTATCTATCTATCTATCAATCAATCTATCTATCAGTCTATCTATCTATCTATAAAAAAAGATGTACCAAATATGTCCTTTCCTGTCACTGCCTCCCTTCATTTCTCCTCTCTTCTCCCTCTGTACCATCTCACTTCTGCTGCAGTGTCCCCTACACTCCATCTCTAAGCCCAAGCCATCTGCTGTAGACTCACACCTCTGATAGCACATTGTTCTGCTAAGCCACTATTTCATCTTCATCCCTCTCTTCTTTTTAATTAGTAGTGTATGGTGTGTGTGTGTGTGTGTGTGTGTGTGTGTGTGTGTGTGTGTGTGTGTGTGTGTGTGTGTGTGTGTCTATCTGCCAAAGACATTCAACAGATGGATCAACATTGAGCTCAATAGAAGAATCTCAGTCTCAACAGTAACTATCCTCTCCAATCTGTGAGCTGTGGCAGTTCTATCAGATCCAGACTAATTGGAAGAGAACTGAACAGTAATTGAAAGTGCAATATTGACTTGTGTCTGCTTATTATTGCCACTAGCCTGGACTGGCTGGCTCTAAAGCTCTGGATGGGGGGAAACATCCTTAATCTGGGTGACAGAAGCTCAGAGTTGGTCAGTGAGGATGTCGATAAAATAACATCTCATCTGTTGAGTGTGTACGGTGCAATCCACAGTGTTATGACTTTACCTTGCAATGCTCCAGTCTGGGTCAATGCGCTGGACAGTGGGGTCTTCTATGTACTCAAAGGTGAGGCTCTCTCTGATCTGAGCATGGTCCACGCCCACACTGATCTGCACTTGGCCGACACCAGACAGGGACGGGGCAGAGTAGCACACTATCTCCGTCATGGTTCGTCTAAAAGTGAAGCACAATAGGAATTAAAATCTCTAATAGAGTCATACAGATATGTCTGAATGAGAAGCTACATATGAAGGCCTATTTTGAAAAGTCAAATAGATGATTCATTCATTTACCGTATTTCCTGAATGTGAAGCTTCTATTTAGACGAGCAAAAGAAAAAACACCTCCTACGGCAACAGAATTTAATATGCGTTTTGTACTTCCAGTCCTGTTCTGTAATTATCTGAGTCAGAACACTCCTACAAATTCCGTGGTGAAAATAAATAAGAGCTCTAATAACTGCATGGAAGACATTTGTAATACAACATGCACCTCCACCACTGTCATATGTGCTTGTTTACTTTCCACTCCCTCTCCAAGGCACCATGTTCTACCTGCCCACCCCCCTGAATTTGTCCCATAGTAGTAACGGCCCCCCATCCTCCTCGCCCTTCCATGCCAGAAACACAGTGGAGAAACACAAACCAGTAATTAGCCCCCATATCTCATTAAAGCTGGCTTGACTCCTCAACCTTGCAATATAACAGTCAGCCTACCGTGGCTGGGCTTAAAATAGATTCCTACAGGAATGGAAAGTACAAGGAGGCAAGTGAGAGCAGCTAGAGAGGGAAGGAGGAACGGGTGAAATGAGATTGAAGAAAACTGTGAGAGTAAAAGAGACAAGAGGGGGAAAAACAGGGGAGTGAGACCAGATGGACAAATTGATAGGAAGATAGAATGTGAAGGAGGGGTTGGATGAAAAATAAGAAAGATCCAGAGGAGCCCCAGGTTTTCTGGAAGCTATTATTATAGGATTTAATGCAGTAGGTCATCAAAACCTTATTAAGATTTACACAAGTTTCTGAGAGAGGCTTTCCCCTCTGGGATTTCTCAGTAATATCAAGGGGGAAAAATACAAAAAAGCCGTAAAATATAGCAGCTTCTTTAATGGGAGTAATACATATCTTGTGAAAAAGAGCTTTTTTCTTTTTCATTTTCTCCACAGCGTGCAATAAATCTACCACTTTCTGACAGTGATTTATGTAGCAGCTCAAAAAAGTAAGAAACACTGAGTCAAAGTATCGTGATACTATATATAGGCATTAATGGCATAAACGTTTTAAAAATGTAAATACAAAAACATATTTAATGCATAAAGATATTAGAAAAAGTGCAAGCATGAAAGAAAACAAATAGACAACGAAGTGTTCCTGTTGCTTTACACTTTTTGTCTTTATAAGACAAATAGTTCCAGTCGTCTGTCGTGATTGGCTGAGCCGCTTTCAAAGCCGGTAGTTATAAAATACGCAGCTGGGACAATTCACAATTTCAGGATTACTGCAGCAATTAGGCCGCCAGGATGAGAAAGGTCAAAACTCAGAAACTCAAAAACAGTGACACAAAGATGCCGTCAAAACAAACAAAGAGAGCCTACGGTGATTTACATGTATCTTTGGATTAGGCAAAACGTATTCCTCCAAAGAAGTGGAGAAATACGTTTTGCCCAATCCACTGGTCTTTTATCTCCACCCAAAGAAACTGACAAAATAATTACACCAATGATCTATGGTAAGCTAAGTTGATCATACAACTTTAGCTATTGCCTGCAGCTAAAGAACTACATTGCTTGGCGGAAGAATTATCACCAGCCACGTGATGCTGGTATTGTTTTCACTTTGTGAGTCTCTGTGTCATCATGGCAAAATGTGGCCCTGGAGAGACTTATGTAGCTGGAACTATCTTATGTGTCTTACAGGGGGCTGGAAGTAGGGACCTTTACACCCCTGGCCCAATTTGAAGATGGTGTCTAGTTAATTGTTATCAATAAATGATTGCATTTTTTTTACGTGTGTGTTTATTTAATGAAACATTGTCAGGTATTCAGTATATAGTAACCATTTTATAATAGCAATAGGCCACCCGAGGCCGTGGTTTACAGTGATTTACAGCTGAGGGTCTGCTCAGTGTCGTGCCTAACAACACCTCTTAGCTTTTCTATAATCACAGTAAACCACAGACCCTCGGGGCTTTAACATCACTTCATATAGGTGAAAATCCAACATTCACAGTGAGTGGATCAGCTTCCTAATATCCACGTTATACAGAAATGATCGAACCGTAAACTATGAAATTCAAATTTGAGTTTTGCATTTGCAATTTATTTCAGAATTCGTTTCCACCTCATCTTAATGTTCAAGTGCAATAAAAAGCCTTTCTCCATTAATAGCCTGTGTTAAACAAAAGCCTGATCATGCGGGCTGTTTTGGCAAATTAAATTTTATGGGCTACTAATAGCACTTTTATGGTGCAAATGTGTGCAAGAAGAAAAGCTCACCCAAAGAACTCGCATGTCTGGTTTCCAAATTGTACGTTGACACTGCTGCCGGCGCCAAGGTTTTCTCCCATTATGGTTACTTTGGTGCCTCCAGACTCTGGACCTCTGCTAGGGGACAGGCCTGTGACTGTGGGAGTCTACAAAACAGAGAGATGCAGAGAAAAAGAGAGGTTAAGAGGGGCTGTGAGGACAAATTGAAGGAAGATGAAGGAGCCGAATGAAAGAACAAAGACAGGGACCAAAAGGCAGAATAAAAGATGGTTATTTTCTAGGGTGTAAAGGGCAGAATCTCTGTGGTACCTCTTGAAACCATCACGTATTATCACAGATCCCAAGAAAATAACAGTTATTCATATTGCCAGGCCGATGGCAGTGGAGTGCATCGTTGGTGGGAGAAAAGAGGATAAAACCAGGAGCTCTTAGAGTCCCTGAGAGATCCTCCTCTTGTGTGTGTGTGTGTGTGTGTTTGTGTGTGCTGGGGTTGTGTGTCTGAGTGATGCTTTTTAAAGACAGTCTGAAAATAACTAGTGTTTACAGCTGCAGGCAGCTAGCCCGCCATCACACAGACAGATGGAGAAATATCCAAGCAGACAGCCCGTCATACAGCGTAACACACATGCAGCAGTAGGCACAGACACGCACACACACCCACACGCACGCACACGCACACGCACACACACACACACACACACACACACACACACACACACACACACACACACACACACACACACACACACACACACACACACACACACACACACACACACACACACACACACACACGCACGCTGCTATGTGTACACACACACACGCTGCTATGTGTACACACATAAAACAGCAATTTCAAAACAACTAAATGCACACTGTCATTTATGCTGCCCCTTTGCCCGGTTCTCGAGTATTGCTTGCTGAAAAAGACGGTCACATAGGGAGTGTGTCTCGTCGGGAAAATTTAAGAATGCTTCTGTGATGATGGTATTTTATTAGGTAGTCTGCAAGACAGGAGAATTACAAGTGATGTTGATTCTTAGCTCTGCTAAGTATTCTTTGAGGAATCCCCCTGCTGGAGCAGCTGTAACATTGGTGAGAAAAAGTAGCCTAGCGTTTACTAGAGCGAGCCAAGAACATCGAAACTGTCAGATAAGTGTGACTTCCAGGATGGAGGCTAAAGCAGATACCCTGAAAACAACAGTAGTAATTACTAGCTGCTGTTAATTGTTAAGAGAGTGCTAATTGTGAAGGTGTGAGAGAGTGCAAATGGAAAGTAGATTATCCGTTAGCTGCAGGCTGAGCAGACAGCCAATGACACAGAGGGGGAGAAAATGTGTGTGAACTTGTGAGAACGGGGAGTAGATAATGTGTACCTGCCGAGTGGAATCGCTGCTATTCCATTCGAGCAGGTTGATTGTTTGTTTGTCTTTCTCTCCCTCTCTCTTATGGCCTTGTCCAACCATCCAATCACATTTCATCTACTGTTTTTATTTCCCAATTTGTACGAGCCGTTGCCTACAGAGTTTACCCAAAGCACTGCAGGAGCTCCAAGAAATCTGAGAATATATTATTCTTTTTTCCATCCATGGAGCTATGCTTGGCTTAATGCCACTGAGCTAGGGAGATGGAAAGAATACACTGATTTGCGAAAGTTCATGAGGCTGTTTTAATTTAGCTTCATGATCCAATCTCAATAAAGGCCAACAGCGTCTACAACCAGAGAGCTGCAAACATCATTAATGAAAACCGTGTACTGTTTATGGAAGAATGTTATTTCCCAAATAACAAGCAAGCAAACACAGAGCTGCTTAATTACACTGTTGGTAAGCATGGCAACTCACACATCGTTATTTGCCTGTGGCGCATAAACAATTACTTTGCAAGAAAAGTACAAATCAATTTTAAATGTAATTTTAGGTCTTCTTTTTTTAGTTTTATATCACTGCTCTTTCAGGCCTCAGCACACTTCAGTAATGTACGTTACATTATATGAGGATACGGGGCAACAGCAGTGGTGTAATTTGCAGTCATACCACGAAGGAGTAGAGTTGTGAGGAGCGAGCTCTGAGTTCTGGTCTGCAGTCTCCAACGCACAGCTGGACTGGACCTGGTCTACTGTCAGCAGGAGATGCATCCATCTCACACACAATCCTGCAAAAGACACAAAATAAGTCATTAACATAACTGTACATAACAAAAATGAAAAGCCGTTTTTAGAAAGGTCAGCTGGACTGAAGATAACTCAATCTTTCTTAAAGGGCCTATGTTGTAAAAAGTGAGATTTCAATGTTGTTTCTTTTTGATGAACGAGCAGGTCCAGGTGCTTTAAAAAAATGTGAAAGTATCAAACCGCTCAATCCACAGAGAAATGCGCATGGGCCATATTCAGAATTCCCCAGCTTCAATGACAGTGCAGAGAAACCAAGAGCGCAAATGCGGAAGACCCAGAAGTGCTGACCAATGAGAGCAGACGGGGCTTGTTGAGGGAGGGGTGCTTCAAGAGACAGGCGCTAAAATGGAGCATCTCAGACAGACAGTAAATACATCTATGTTCAGATAGTATGAGAAAAATAATGTTTTTTTTTTTTTTTAGATTAAAGCATGTAAATCTGGTGGATACGAAAAGAATGAACTTGAAAATGAGCATGATATGTGACCTTTAAAATAACTTAGAGCACAGAAGTTTAAATACTCTAACAAAGTTTAGAGAAAGTCATCAAAACACTCTCTGCTTGATATCGATTTATCTTGCACTCTAAATGCAATCTTCTTTTGTTGTCTCACTCATTTCATTACGGGACATATCCAGACATCGACTGGGACCCCCTCGATGACAGTCTTTAAATGAGACCAGTGCTCCTCCTCCTCCCTTGGCAACACACACCCAAACTGAGTGAAGTAAATTTCCCACCAACAACCAGGCCCCCCGACAGAGCTGGTGCTGTGCCAGCATGGTACTTCTAATGTAAATCACGCAGCGGGATCAATACCAGCACTGCAGGTGTCTGGATCAAATTACATAATAAAAATAGGATGTCTATTGATCAGCGGTGCAAGGGAGTAGTACAGTACAAGACACAATCACAGTGTTGGAAAGAGACAGACTACTGTATGTGGCGAGGCAGATGGTAGAAACAGAGCGCTGATCATATGAATTACAAGAAATGACTGAGACTTTAGGTGGATGAAGTATGTGGAAGAGAGTGGCTAAAGGAGGATTTACTTACTGACAGAATTGATATTTTATTCATACTGCGCCTCAGAGAAACTCACTTGCTCCCACACCTGAAGGCCTGCCATACCAGACACATTTATGGCAATGTGTTTGGCTGTTTTCAAAAACAGAAATTCAATTGTATCTTTTCAGTCTCCATAATGGGGCCTACTTGTTTTGTAAAAACCTGAGGGTTACTTTTTTACTGAATTTGTATTAATGAGGATTCAATTTTGCCACAAAAGGTGCTCAGAAAAAATGTACTTTCTGACTGCTGAAAAAACACAAACATTGAGACTTTTCTCTTCAAAGCAGAAGTGGATTTCTTTCAATCTTCTGAAGTAGCAACATAAAAGACAGATAAATATGTATGCTTTTTTTTCTTTTTTTTTTGTCTGATCCAATCCATTCCATCCTGGTAACTGAATTAAAAACCCCAAAGAAATGGCTCTGAACAAAAGTCCAGCTCAGAACGTCATCACGAAGACTCCTTCGATGTTAGACTGAGGGGGTCACAGGTTAGTTTTTTAATTTCGTTCAGTCTATTTTTTTTTTTACATGCCATATAAATGAATTCCCAAGCTTGTCCTCAACTGGATTAAAGTGCTGTCAGATCAGTGCACTGCTGACAAATTGCCCCCTACAGCCAAGTGGCACATAGTGAATTTTAATTACTGCCCAGTAAAGAGCTAGGAACCACAGATATACTGTATCTCATCCAGACTATTCATTCTTTCAAATACCATCAAAAGTGGAAAACATCCCGATTTGATTAGCAAATGAACCAGTAGGTAAATAGCAATTATGCAAGCACATGTACAGTATGTGTGTGATGTGTGTCCTATAACAGCATCAAACGACTGAAGGTATGTGACTTACAACAATGGTGCAGTGCTGAGCTGTTCTCTTTCCGGGGGCAGAAGTAGGCCAAAGAAAGAATTAGGGTTAAAGGCTCCTCTGAGAGCCATGACTGTGATAGCTTCTGTGTGTGTGTGTGTGTGTGTGTATGAACATGAGTGCGTACATGTATGTGCATCAGCTGTGCCTCAGTGCGCAGCAACACTTGAATCTTTACACTATTTTCTAAGTGACTCCAAGAGAGTGGAGGAAAGAGAAGTTCACAGTAAATTAAATTAACTGCTGATGATTTATGAGCATTTGTAATCCCATAAAATCTCTTAGAATATTACTAGAATATTTCTATAAATATTATTATAGCACTGTCTAATGAGTTCACAATGGCCATGTTGTAATTATTTAAACTATAATAGCTAAATAATTAGTTTTTTTTTCACTATATAGCATTCATCAATATTAATACAGTATAGGATTGGATTTTTTGTAAATAATTGCATTTCCTCCATCAATAAAGCTCAATACTAAAATCAAATGTTAGACAAATATGTTAAAGATCCCATATTATGCTAATTTTCAGGTTCATACTTGTATTTTGGGTTTCTAGTAGAACATGTTTACATGTTTTAATGTTCAAAATTATATTATTTTCTCATACTGTCTGTCTGAATATTCCTGTATTCATCTTCTGTCTAAAACACTCTTGTTTTAGCGCCTGTCTCTTTAAGACTTCATCCTGAAAAGGCCCAGTCTGCTCTGATTGGTCAGCATTTCTGGATCTTCCTTATCTGCATTATCTGAGTCTCTGCACTGTCATTACAGCCAGGGAATGACTGTAACGGCACTGTAGAGACACTCGTTTAAAGTCACAGTTTCTGAATATGGACTGTGTGCATTTCTCTGTGGATTGAGCATTCGGATACTTTCACAATATTTATACAGCACCTTGACCTGCTTTAATATAATAAGAAAAAAACATGGAAACATTACTTTTTATAATATGTGTCAGTGTCAGTGTATGTGTATGTGTGTATATCCTTGCCTTCCCCTTGCAAGGTCTGCATCTCCTGGGGAGGTTAAGCAACCATAAGGCACTAGGTTTTTTACTCTACACAGGTTGGTGTGACTAGCCAAGGGGGAGATGGGCGCGTTGTGCAGCATGGGCAACGTTTCATTAGTTCAGGGTGAACGGGACAGACTTTAACATAATGTATGCACAGCATGGGACAATTAGGGAAGTAAACACAAGTAAACACACACAGATGTTCTGGGATTGTTGCTGACTAGATGAGCTGCAGAGAGAAAACTGGGCTAGTGTGCTGCAGGGGGAGAACAGCAATGTCAGGGGTGGTCTGGACATGCTCCAACCTTCGTTAAGGCAGAGATGATGGGAAAATAAAAATAAACATATATTTGTTAGATTTTTTTGCCTTTACTGAACACTTTATCCATTATCATATCACAGATATCAAAACCCAAATCTAGATGTATTGTGAGTGTGAATAACTGATTTAATGCATGTTTCTTATCCTTTAGCTCTGTATTGACTATCAGAAGATTTGGCAACAAACTGGATTGTTTAAAAAATAGGGTAATTCATAATAATTACATTTCTATGCCACATTCATTGAAATGTGTGAAATGTTCAATCAATAGTAACATTATTAATTATAATAAAAGTTTTTAAATAATTACACTTGTGCTTGTATGACTTACTGTTCCGCGATGATGTAGCCTTCCTCGATAGGGGTACACCTCACCCCTGCCACCTCCACATTGCCCACCATGTCAGAGAAAGCCAGACCAAGGTTTGTGCCATGGATGGTCACCCGTGTGCCTCCCTCTGGGGGTCCAGCCACTGGGGTCACCTACAGGGCATAAAAAGACAAAGTCAGGGAGAAACTTTTGAATGCTTCTGGTGAAAACGTGAAAAGATGTTTTCTCTTCAGTTATGGAACTGTCTTGGATCATAAATGAACACAGATTTCCTTGGATGCTCAAGGGTAATTGCACTCTCACGGTCCAGGTGGCTGTAAAAGCAATTAAGAGCACTCCCCACGCCTGCATCCACAAAACAACACGCCATGAGTCATTGTGCCACAAGCATGCTTTACTCACAACAGTAGCTAATGGCACAAATTTAGTTGCTAGTTCCTGTTTAAATATGGCATCGGGTGCATGAAAACACACAATGACATGTGGAGACCAAAATTCTTTTTCTTCAACAAATCCTTTCTTTAGACTATACAATGATAAATCTGATAAATGTGTATTAACATACTGGATTGGCGCCTGCTCAGAAACTACTGCTGTTGCCATGAACGATAAACAAGGGGCAATATTAATGCTTGGTGCCGATCACCTACTCATAAATTACAATATGGCTGCCCAGCATGACCTTGGCACAGGGTGCCACACTGCCTTCTGTGCTGCAGAGCCCTGTTGAGGCTCCAACCTGGCCATCATCCAGCCCTTTAAACAAGAGAGGAGACGAGGAGGAGAAGGAGGAGGAGGAAAATGGAGTAAGAGAAGGGAGAGAGAGAAAAATTGTAGGAGATAAAGAAAGACAAAGAGAAAAAGACAATGCTATTCAGTGCAGGTAAGTAAAAGAAGAGAAAGAGGAGACTACGAAAGAGGAGGGCGGTGGGGAGGAGATGACTGTCACTTTGCTGTCTGGAGCTGCTAGTGCTATGTAAACAATCAATATGCTATTACTGGCCATGCAAGCAGAAGGGAGAAAACCAACAGCCAGTTGTGCCCGCTTCCTGAGCCACAAAGCGACACGTGACGGCGACCCTTGGAGTAGTACGCCCTCTCCTCCCTACCCCTGAAACCCACTAGGGCATTGCAGCCTCTCAGTGGGATGCCGGCATTGTAATCTAGATTCAGTGGACATTAATTGCTCTGGATGTAAAGTAAGTGTGTCACTGCACCGCCTGAGGGGTCTGAATACATGAATCTTTTACCACTGCTTGGGCATGCAGGGTATAAAGGGTGGGGGGGGTGGGGGGGTAATGGCTAAATATATCCATGTCAGGCCATGGCAGCAGCTATTCGAGTAGACTTAGTGATGGTTACATAAGCAACGTAAGGGCCTGAGAGAGAAAGAGAGAGTGGAGAAAATAGGAAGGGACTAAAAGAAAGTATTTGGGCAGGGAAAATGGGATGAGCAGCAGAGGGAAGGTGGATGCCACTCTGTTCGGTCCTATGAGCCGTGATGGATGACAGGTGAGGCCGGGGTGGTGACAAGACAGCAGTGCTGTATTACGGATGGGCATACTAAAAGCTTGGGAGACCTCCTCCTTCTACCTCTTGAGGCTGAAATGGAACTCTTCCCACGGTGGACCAAGCACAGGAAGACAGTTTAATCCATGCATGAAACCCATTTGACTGAGCTGCCCCATCGCCAGGATAGCGCCTCAATTCATCAGTGGATCACAGAAAAACCACCACTTCAAAGACTCACGCCACCACTGATGTCTCAAGGCTGGGAGGCATGAGGGAAATGATGCTCTTTGTCTCTTGACTGTATTTCTTACACAAACAAAGGATCTATGAAGGAGCCGCCTTGAAAATGAGACTGTGGTTAGGCTGCATTAAACCAGATCTTAATGACCTTTGCAGACCAGAGGGAACTCACTGCAGTCATATACTGTGTAGATAATCTTTAGAAGGGTGTCTTTATACTGCTCTTCCTCGTCTTTCCATATTTTGCTTTCTGCCTTTCATCACTTCGTCTCCCTCAGGCTAGCACATCCTCCTCCTCTTAGCAACATTTGTCTTAAAACACTTTCAGAGGAAAGCGGAAGAGGAAGCCTCATTGGACATGCATGCACACCCTCCAAGCCTTACTCTCCCTCATTCCCACCCAGTGCTGCCATGCCATGCTCCCTGTGTAATCCTTTTAGGAGCAGTGCTGCTGCCCGCCTGGCATTGTCACACTGTCAATAGAGGGTAATTCCCAACAAACAGTCGGCTTGCGCATTGCACTCGCCTGCTCCCTCTCATGCGCGCTCTGTAGCATAATCTATTTCTACCAGCTCAGGGGATCACAGCATTGGCCACTTACTACCAGTACTTCTTTAGATATTCTGCAGGATTTGGCAACAGCCGTAGAAAGACTAAAGAGGGGTGAGATGACCTAAATTGGGAAGAAGAGAGGCATATAACGAAAGTGTCTCCTTTGAGAAGATAATCTGCTAGTTGGAGCAAAAGAAACACTATGAGGACAGAGAGAAATGGCCGTCAGTGTGAACAGCCCAGGGATGTGTCTTATTCAGCTGAAGTAATGGTGGGGAAAGTTGTGCTGATGCAGCCAAGGCTAAACTCAATAAATACAGCAGAGAGTATACACCATCCCAGATGCCTTCAGGCTATGCAGACCTACAGTAGCATGTCACTGTAACTACAGTAGCTGATGGCACTCTCCAAGACAATTCAGAGGTGATAATATTTAATCACCTCATCTACTGTGGAAATATACAATTTCAGCATTTTTAGTGTATTCTTTCATTTTTACTGTTATCTTTATTATCTTTCAACACATATTTATTACAACAGGATATTTGAAGCTCTAAGATGAACATCCCATTCTTACTAAAGCTGGAATTGTTTTTGCCCTTTGAAATTCAAAAGCTCTTCATAAAATTTAGGGGCTCGCAGCTAATCTCTTTGTCTTTGGACTCTGCTCAGACTAATTTGAGCATGTCACATTTAATTGTGAATAACATTTAATGGGCTTGATAAAACCCTACTGATCACTTGTTCCCTAACAAACTACATCCTAAATACTTTATGGGGTCTTAAATGTATTGTAGTCAGCCCAGAGATACGGGTCGTGATAAAAGGAGTTTTTTAGTGTGAAACGAGCAGAAAACACGAGACAGGATGATGGGATAACGAGTGTCTGTGTGGATGACTTAGCTTTCATCAGTTGTATACTGAGGAAAGCAACTAATTGCAAGGTATAGATGTGTGGGGTCTGCTGGCGTTGACAGATTTGGGCACATTTCAAAATGGTGGGAAATCTAGACACAAATGGGTGTGAATCCACATAATCCAGGGATCCAAAAATTATTTAGTTTCTGGGGCTTCTGAGGGTTAAAAGTTACAGGCCAAAACATAAAATTAGTTAATATAGTGCCATGACCTGGCCATATTGGGTACCCAACAATACACCTGCTAAGTGCGAAGCAGATGGATATAGCGCATGCATACATGTAGTAGTGGATGAGAGTTTCTTGAGATATGCAAAGGATAAACGGAATGAAAGACAGACAGACAGACAGACAGACAGACAGACAGACAGACAGACAGACAGACAGACAGATATACAGATATACAGACAGATTCCTTGCTTTATAGTTAGATGTTGTCTGGCTAAAGACTCACTTCTGTACAACATGTTCTTCCTTCTATTGGCTGGTTTAATGAAGGGTAGCACACAAACAGTACTCTCTCAGGGTTACAGCAGTGAGGAGAGTTTGGTTGTACTGGTGTGATACTGACGGACAGGCCCACCATCCCTGTGGTGTCCAAATATCAACAATACGGTCGCATACACCATGTGAGGGAGAAAGAAAGAGAGCAGTTCTACATTTGTTTATGTCCTAAGGCAACAGCTAGATGTTTATATTCACTGGGAGGCGGGGAAGCCTCTTTGCTACACTGTAAACTCAAACAGAAGCCACGGCCAAAGCCTATTGAAGAGATGCCTTTCATATGCCCATCCAACTCCCAGCTTCATTTGATGTCGTTCCCTCTGCTGTTAGCAGGGGCTTACATCTCTTCAATATTAATGGCCCATGGTGGGAGGCACCATGGCACTTAATAGAAACATTAATTATTCAAAAGGCCTATCTTGTGGTAGGCACATCTACTAATGTGCTAGTATGTATACAAATCAGCTCATGATGTGGGCTTTGGTGCATACAATCAAAACCAAATTTATTAATAAATTCAGCCCACCGGGGGGATGTCTGCTCCTTAAAGAAACTGTAATCACTGAGAAACGAAGGGGGGTAGGGCGCGGCACAAACGAACGCTGCAGCGGACGGGAAGAAAAGTCGGTGTGTCTGTGTGTATCTTAAGTAGGTGCTCATGTGAATCGCCAAAATTAATGCAGAGTTGGTTTTGCCACCTACAGCTGCAAACAGACTTGACAGCCCACAGGGGCTCCACCCCCCCCCCCCCCTTCACCCCCCACCTGAGCTCAGTTCCCCTGCTCTGTCCTTTGTTCCCTCTGTTACCTCTCTTCACCCCACTCGAACCTTCCAGACTATCCTTGCTCTTATTCACAGTTTTAACCTTATTCATGTCTTAAACTTAAAACTAAAAACTAAAAAGGAACAATGAGTAGGGTTTTTCTTAAACAAATAAACAAACAAACAATATAAAGACTCATACATCCCTCTCAATCACTTATGACCCATTAGAAGTGTGTGGTGGTGTCCGCAGAGATCTTGTCCTCTGCCTTTTTTTCTTACGTTGCCATGTATGAGTCCGGTCTCAGGTCCACTTTTTTGAAGTCTTGCATTCATCTTGGTCTTGACTAAAGAGAAGTGATCAAGCTGTTCATTCCAGGATCAATTGTACAGAACTTTACCTAAATTCTATGTACTGATTATTTTAATGACAGCAGATAGATAACTCTTAAAGATCCATCCTAAATGCCTTAATCATTATATTAGCATTGGAAATACACTATTGACTGTTCTGGTCTCGACAGCATTTGGACTTGGTTTTGACTTGAACTCGAGTTGACCTGGTCTTTGACTTTATTACGGTGGCCTTGACTACAGCCCTGGCTTCAGCCGCTATAAAAATGTAGCAACCAGGTGCCCGATCATAAGCACACATCCAAGAGGAAGCTATGAAATGGATGCAGCTCTGAAAAAATGCAAATATAGCTAGGTGAAATGCCAAATGGATAAAGCTCATTTCAAAAACATAGTGAATCTGGGGTTGTCTTTTATCCGCAGTCGAGCACCGTAACCCTTGTGGAGCTGGGGAGGGCCAAATCTTACTCTTTCTGCCTTTAAAAGAAAGAGGCACCCTGTCATATATCATTCAATTATTTTACTTCATTTCTGTGTGAATAACTTTTTCGGATTACCCTCTTCTCTCAGAACGCCTTTTGACAGCTGCTGCAGCATTAAACTTGTTGCATCGATCTTTGGCTTGTACAGTGTGTATGTTGTTAGAAAGAGCAATACATTTTTTACACTCAAGCCAACATCTCTAGCTCAGAATATAACGCCTTGCAGCTGCTGCACTGTATTGTGGACAAGTGGAGTATCTTTGTCTTCCATATAAGATGGATCTTTTCCTGACTGTTGACCATGAGCAAGTCTGTAAGCCTTTACTGTTAATCTGACAAACTGACACATGGACCTGATGTTCTCTGTAGATATCTGAAATTGTTGTATAGCTCTCCTGGAAATCTGGAGGTGGTATCTTGTCAGCTAAAACAGGCCAGGAGTTATGATCAATATTGGACAACAGATTGAGCCAATAATTCAAGGTATACTGCACCTAAAGCTGCTTAATATTTAAGCGTATTTTTCTTTGTATTGTTTATTTCCCTCTTCTGCTTTGCTCCTTGATATGTGGTTGGACCTGCCTCAAAAATAAATATCATTTTGAGAAACAGTAAAATGATTTCCCTGTCCTTGAATAACATGTCAATCATGCCCTAAATGCCCGAAGAGTGACAGATGAAGATCTGGGCTAGTAGTGGCCTAAGTAATCACATACTGTGATCATAACACTAATGAAAACACAGAGGGGGAATGAGGTACGTCCCACCGGATGGCAATGAGCATGTTCCTTACATTGACAAACTGAAAGAATAATGGAGTTACACAAGAGCATAATGTAATTCACCAGGAAGAGATAGTGATACACAGACACAGACACAGACACACACACACACACACACACACACACACACACACACACACACACACACACACACACACACACACACACACACACACACACACACACACACACACACACACACACACACACACACACACACACACACACACACACACACGGAGAAAAAAAGACAGGCAGAAACAGACAGGGAGAGGGACTGAGATGCAGAATAAAAATAGAAAAAAAGGAAGTAGGGATGGGTACTTTTTTCTGTCTTATCTACATACAGTATAGCAAATCAATTAACCAAGTCGTTAACTTCACTTTTTAATTGGCTGGAGTTAGATGTGAGTGTGGAGGAATGAGAAGCCAAATGAATCAATGTGGAGGTAGACGGGTCTGGTGGGTTAACCACAATGCACTGGTGCGTTACAAAGCCTAATTAAATAGTATGTCCTCTTGGCCTCACTCCCCCCCTGTGACAGCAAACCTCCCAACAGGATGGTCTGAGCAAGCAAAGGTCTACTTATGGGGAAACAAATGAGCACTTCCAGGTCATGACCCTGGTGTTTTCTGAGGTGGAGGACATCCAACCATTGGCTTGATTAGTTGCAATGTCTGAGAAGGCGAAGAAGTGCGAGGAACAACAAAAGGCACAACCACACATCCACATCTCTGCTAATATTAAAAAAGACCTGTTAGCTAGCTACAACAGGAGTAGCTACTTACTTATTTCAAGTTTTTGTTTGGGTTGCTGTTTTAACATTGGTGCCAAAGTTACTTTCAAAGGGCTAGAATAACCTTGGGAGAAGACATATATACATTAAAATCAATGGGTAGGCATCCGTGCATACTGAGAGAACACAAAGAGAAGGCATGTGTCAAAGAGACAGGCCTGCAAAACTGAATATTTCTGTGTGTGTTTAGGCATTTTTTCACTGCATTGTATGGCTAGACTCGACTCGGTGCATCAGGCCAGCGCAAAGGGGATTTGCATTTCCACTGTGGTGGCTACCCGCCTGAAGGCGTGTCTTCAGTGGCGTGTTTCTTTGGAGCTACAGCTCTATGGTAGCTCTGTGTATTTTGGCCGTTTTTTGTATTTTAATACATTAGTATTCTGAAAGTATTGATCATGTAACCAAACTACTGAGAGTGAATCCTTTGTTATGGGTGTTACTTTCATAATATCTGTGTTTTTGTTCCAGTGGTTCCAGCTCTTATCACCAACTCTCTGGAGCTCTGTGTGCCGCTGTTGTCTGGCAAAAGGTAGCGTTGTCGACATAGAGGTCTGCCGGTAGCCGGACAATAATCACATTTTAGTTTCATAAAATGTACCCGAATTCACAATTATGTAGAGAGAGACACTTTGTTTTATGTCACAATGTTGTCTGTCGTTATATAGAGGAGGCTGTAAAAATCCTGAATAGACACATTTTATTTCATATAAATTCTTCACAATAAAGGTCCCCTGTTGTTTTGTTAAATAAACACCTCTATTATGAAGCAGCACAATCAGGAAATCTTGGATTGTCATCAGTAGTCACTTAGTACTTTTTTAAGACAGGTACTATTCACAACTTTTGGTCACGGAAAACCCAAAAAGAATGAGTCAAGTTGAGTCAAGCTGTACTGCGTGGTGGAAAAATGCCATTTGTGTGTGTCAGGGCCCTTGCCCTTGGATAAACCCTGAAGGTGAGTATAACATTGAGCATAACACATACAGATATACAGGTCCATGCACAATCATAAAGGGGGAGGTATACTTTTTTGCTCTTGTGAAACAGCAAATGCTCTCTCAATTAGAGAAAGATACAAAAAGACGAGAATGAAAGACACAGATTTTAAATATAAGTACTTTAGTATCAGCCTGGTGGTCCTCTAAAGAATGAGATGCAGCAACATGGCAGCTGATTATTGCACATTGATTGGAGCTAGATGTGTGTGGGTAGGCAGGAAGGACAAACCGAGGATTATGGGTACTGACCTCAGTGATGCGTGGGTTGGTGCACTTGACATTCTTACTGGAAAGGTTTAGCCAGCGAGTGGTGTAAGGATTGATGGGAGGGCAGTGGTGCCGCAGCGTACACCTTCCCTCTCCACTGCACCATCCGCACTGGAACTTCCTCTCTGCTTTTAGACATGTGCCGCAGCTGTCCCGCTGGGCTGCACACTTGTACAGGTGCACTATGGGATATAGGAGGGAGTATGAATATATAGTGAGCACACAACAAATGAGAACCCTACAGACAAATCAGACAGAACATCTGCTCTGAGTCAAATATCCTTACAGTCTTCTTTCTTTAATCTTCAATAACACATATTTTAAAATTCACATGTGATTACCATATTACTATATACACACACAAACACTATCTTGAACTCTGCTTAGATAAGGCAATACTTAAATGCAAAGAGAGATTAGGAAAATTGTCCATCTTCATCCTTTTTATACCAGTACACGTTGACAACAGCATCTCTTGTTCTTACCTTGGATATTCCCCGGGTTATCAATTATGAAGTTGCCGTTCCACACCACCGAGAAATCCACTGGCAGCTCGCTGATTTTCATTCCCTCGTACAGATACTAGAGGCCAAGAGATGAGGTGGAATAGAGACCAAAAGAGAGAGGAGGATTTCAATTGGAGGTATGGGACTTTGAATTCTCACGAGTCCTTGTAGATGCAGCACTGTGTCCTTCCAATGTTACCCAAAGGTTTCATCATCTCATCATCAGAGAGCTGACAAAGTGAGAAGCCAAGAAGAAATTGGACAGCTGAGCAGAAGCTTTGAGATTCCCTTCTGGCCTTTGGAGATGCTGTCCTTAACTGCCTCCTGTGCCCTTAAGTCCAGCCTGAACTCCAATTATGCGAGTATGTGTGTATGTGCGTGCAAGACGAGAGAGAGAGAGAGAGAGAGAGAGAGAGAGAGAGAGAGAGAGAGAGAGAGAGAGAGAGAGAGAGAGAGAGAGAGAGAGAGAGAGAGAGAGAGAGAGAGAGAGAGAGAGAGAGAGAGAGAGAGAGAGAGAGAGAAAATGTGTATGCCGGTGGTTCCTGAGGGAATATACTGCAGAATTCAGGTTGCGTGATGACTGGAGGACAGAGTCTTCCCCAGAGTAATTACCTAGGCTGCATCTACCGTGTCTCCACTGACTACATGACACACACATGTACACAAACACACAAATACAAACACACACACAATGTGGTATGGCACAAGTTTTTTACAGAAAGCAATATAACCTATATAATGACTAATTCACAGTATATTTTTCTGTATACTGAATGTAAAACGTGTACTCAAATGAAAAATGAAAACACACACGCACACTTGCACACACACACACACACACACACACACACACACACACACACACACACACACACACACACACACACACACACACACACACACACACACACACACACACACACACACACACACACACACACACACACACACACACACACACACACACCATATCTGAAACAATCTAGGCAGGTGTCATTCAACATACCGAGCTGTTCTGGCACTGCACGCTGGAGCTGTTGAAGCGGAGGGCGGTGACTCTGTGGCTGACCCCCTGGATGTGGAGAACACACTCGTAACCTCGCTGGCCAGACTGGGGCTGGGGCAGGTTCCTGGCCTTCAGGGTGATAGGTTTCACCTCCCCTGCTGGGATCAGAATCTCCTCAGAGCGCACCAGCTGGGGACAGTCCTGGAGGGTAACAAGCACGGGGTGAGAGAGAACATGTCAGCGGCAACAAAACAGTTAAACAAAAATGATTTTTCTGGTTTTTCGGTTAGTTTGAAGTACGATACGTATAAAGGAAAAAGCGGGAATTAGCTATACATGTTTAATACAGCTTTGTTTATTTTTCTGCTATTATCTGTTTTTCTTGCCTTTTTGTGCACAAAACATGTCACTGAATATGTCATATGATATTGTACCTCACTGTAAGTATGACGAGTGCGGATGAAATGGAAAATGATCTAAAGTAAGAATCTTGAAATGACTCTGAGCCGATGTCTTAGTGTTAAACAACTCATTATACAACTGCTCTATTGGTAAAGAGAATGAATAAATCAGTGCTAAGTTATTTGAACAAGGCAGAAATTTTGAGGTCAAAAACATGAAAACTCTTGGATCATAGATACCATATAATATACTGATCCTGTGCTGGCCTCCATTCTAAAACTATAACTACGGTATATATAGTATATATGGTTTAAGACAAAGAGAGTGTGACCTCTACTCTGAATACTGATATGGAGCAAAGCATGTGATCCAGTTAATGAAGTTGCATGCGAGCTGCACTGCAGCTATGTATGATTTGAAAGACTGCAGGAGCAATGCCCACTGTGCCAATGGATCAATATGCACTGTACAAGGGCACAAGTAAATGTGTTTAGAGAAGTGAAAGAAAAACAGCACCCCCAGGCACATACTCAAGTACTATATATGTGAATAGACACATAAAGAGCAACACAGAGACATATTTCAAGCACTTTGTATCCACCAAACATGATTGACTGGGTCAGAGTGATCCTGTGTCATTGTAAAGACACGCTAAAGCTCAATAACTCCAGAGATAATAGAGTGTTAATTGCCACTGCAAAGAACAAGAGCTCTGAATGAGAAACGTCAATTCGGAAATAGAAGAGCTTAGATGGCTGTCTTTCTGAAGACATGCCCCGAGGCCGACACAGAGCTGGAACACAGAGCAGGATGCAGGCAGAAGGAAACAGAGCAAGAATGTGCAGGAGTGAGGAAGAGCGAGGGGAAGAAAGAGAAAAGATGTGCTGTAGCAAAGTTTGCTTATATGCATGTGTATGCTTGTGCATGTTTCACCAACCTCAGAGGCGTTGACTCGTCCCTCCTGGAAGGAACAGCTGGAGGGGTCATGGGTACACAAGTTGCGGTACTTGCACCAGTGGCAGCGGAAGGCACTGTTCACACATGACAGACACCTGCATGGACACACACACACACACACACACACACACACACACACACACACACACACACACACACACACACACACACACACACACACACACACACACACACACACACACACACACACACACACACACACACACACACACACACACACACACACACACACACACACACACACACACACACACACACACACACAGGAGGAGAGAGTCAGGAAAAAAAGCAGCACAGTCAAGGAGGGGCAGAGAGTTTGGGGGAAGTGCCACAGAGGAAATGAGATCCCAAGTGGGCACCTGCTGTTGTTATGCCCTTGTGGTTGGCACTGTACCTAATAGCTGCTGGGCCAAGTTCTCCCTGTATATATTTTCTACTGCCATATATTAAAACTGCGTGGCACGTGCGAACGGTGGGCTGCATTTCAGATATGAGCACTTATAGCCTGGATCAGATGGAGACAGAGAGACAGAGAGCGAGAGCGTGGAGGAACGTTGAGTAATGAGGACAAATAAGACATTGGCGCAGCTTGATCCTGCAATTACCATTAGGCCTGCATTGTTGGAGTGTCGCTGTAATTAGCAGCTGTTACGTGCGTGTGTTTGTGTGCGAGCATTTTTGCATGTACAATAAGTGAGTGTGTATGTGTGACTACAGGGGTATCAATATCATAATGTAAAAAATCGCTGTGACTAAATGCACTTTCACACACTTTCCGCTTGTTACATTGATGAATGGATGAAGAAATTAACAAATAAAACAGTTAGGAGTAACAGCCTGAAGAATTTCAATTGATTGTTATGCCCTTTTACTACACTATGTATTTATGATCAGTTGTTCAGAGAACGTATTGTAGTCAAACTTGGCTCACCTACTCCCTTACTCTGAAATATTATTTGGTGCAAAAGCATGGGAAGGATCTCTGGCAAGCACACTAATTCAGAAGAATAGTGTAATAGTCACCTTCTGGCAAATAGAGTGTACAGTGTGCGTGTGTGGGTGGGTGTGTGTGGAGGGGGGACACACAGAGGTGGCATCAGAGTGTGCGAGGGAGAGCGTATGCCCTTTTCAAGTGTATGCATCTTTCTTTGTGTGTTTGAGTGTGTGTGTGGCTGTGTGTGTGCAAGCATGTTTGTCATCGCCGATTAACTGTGCTGATGTGAGGCCTGGTAATTGCTTTCTGTGCTACTCAGACAGGGCTCTCAGACAGCAGACAACCATATGAAGTTATAGGGCAGTGTGCATGTGTGTGTATGTGAGAGAGAGAGAGAGAGAGAGAGGGAGAGAGAGAGAGAGAGAGAGAGAGAGAGAGAGAGAGAGAGAGAGAGCGAGAGAGAGAGAGAATAACAAAGGAGACAGCGGCCACAACATTTTGTTTTAATGTCGGGGGTATAGTGAAAGGGCGTAATATGACATGTTACACTTCCTGCAGCCCTGCTAGCCCCACTGCTGCTCCCGACTAAGCAAGGACTTTGGATCTAGCACAAACACAATCTGCCACACCGGAATATAGCGAGCAATTGCAAAAGCCCCGCCGTCACTGAGTTCTCCAATCCACCGATTCAATTCAACATTACTCAATCAGGGACAGACACGGCATGAAAAACAGCCATGAAATCCCTACTGAGGAACCTGTTAGGTAGAAAGCTGTGTGTTTGGTACTGTGTCTGAGAAGAAGGTTTCATTAGCACAGCAGCACAGAAAACTTCCTGTTACGGTGCTCAGGGAGCAGTCAGCTATCAGATTACATTAGTTTTTACAGGGGATGTTTTAGGAGCGCTGGGGCTGGCTAAGGTTGAGGACAAACTGTAACTAATTCCCAGAGCATTGATCCAGTGGTTCCTGGGCTGCAGGTCTTGGGCATGTTATTTTGTAAATGAAACGAGTATGAACGGGCAAGAGACATACTTACAGTTGGTGGACGCTGCAGTTGTAAAACTTGACCTCTGTGCTGATAAGCATCTGACCAGTCTCCTTAGAGTTGAGCCTCAGCTCGACGCCGGACCAATCTGAAAGAGAGGAACCAGGAGATGAACATTTATTCTATGCTCATGCATACAGTACCGCTCCTCTATCTTTGCATTATTCTGCATAGTTGTAAACAGCACACATCATAAAAGGGGAACTACGTCCATTTTCAAAATCCATACATGTTTCTCCTCTGGTCTCCTAAGACTAAAATATTAGAAAACTCCCAAATCCAAAAACTAGAGTAACAAAACTCCAATTTGTGATGTCACCATGTATAAAGTCTGAGTCTGACACTGAGAGCACCCCGGGGAATATTCTGAGTATACTGTATTTTATGGTTCCAAACTGAATTGAAAAAACCCTGAAAAAATTATAATTCTAAAAATAAAATAAAAATTACAACAGAAAAAAGCTAATTTAATAATTGATTAATAATAACTGCATCAGCTCCACACTTTATACTAGATGACATCAGAAGTTTGAGACTTACTTCTCTGGCTCCTGGCTTTGAGAGTAGCTCATGTTCCCAGATATGGATATTACTCTCCTAGGCCATGGAAAAACATACTGGGATTCTTAATATAGGTGGTGTTCCCCTTTAAATTATATGCTAATAAGCTACAAGATATCTAGAAAGGTAGCATTTATTGCATAGTATTGTTTATAATGTATGCAAGCCAAATTGTGAGAAACATTGCTTGTGAACATGTGTACATATTTAGCAAATTTCAGTCGCATTTCATCTGATCAAACATTATTTTCTCGCATTTAGCTGGATGCTTCTTTTCTTTGTAAAAACAGCCTCGTATCTCTCCCAGGAGAATACATACTCTATAAGTGTATGTATGTGTGTGTGTGTGTGTGTGCGTGTGCATGTGCGTGTGTGTGAGTGTGTGTGTGTGTGTGTGTGTGCATGTGCATGTCCGTGTGCGTGTGTGTGTGTGTGTGTGTGTGTGTGTGTGTGTGTGTGTGTGTGTTTATGATGACATTCAGTGTGTAGGAGGCTTCAATGACCCTCCGTGCCCCGTTCTCTCTGCAGCACCTGTTGGGAATCAGGCTCTGTTTCACACAACTCTGTGTAGCGGGCAGGCTAGGCTCATAACTGACTTCTACCATTTCACATTTGTCTCACAGGAGCTGGCAAACAAAGTAGTACAGAGTTCCTGTCCACACACAACCTCCTTGAGGAGTTTATTTTTCTTTAGTAGAGAAGATGCCAGCTATTTTCTTTCAACTCAAACTGAACATCAGTCCACTGTCCTCACAGTTTTATTCTGCTGTTTTCTCATTTCCCTTTATTTTCTCTTTTTCTCCATCTTTAATATCTTATTTAATTTTCTCCTCTCGTCTCTTCTTTTCTCCTCTCCTCCTCTCCTCTTCTCTCCGGCTCTCCTCTGCTGCTCTCCTCTCCTTTCCTCATTGCCACCGTACGATCGATGTTGATGTGCAACAGATAGAAAAGAGGGGAGAGGAGATGGAGGAGGATAGTAGAGAGGTTAGGAGGAAGAGGCCTCAGGGGAATGAATGTGGAAAAAAAGGAAAAAACAGGTGGTATAAACAGCTGGGGGAGGTGACGAGAGAGGAGGAAGGAACGGGCAAAGTGTACAAAGAGAGAAAAGGTAGGATGGATGGAAAGCTAGATGGATGGAGGAAGGGCTTACCAGAGGGATTGGCTGACATTTACCTAGGGGAGAACATTCATATTAGTGCCTGATGCACCACTCCCCACGGGAGCTCTGGCAAACAGGGCTGTCATTTACTCACAGGGAGGAGGATTACCAAACCCCGAAAACACACAGTGATTTCCACACATTGCACATAATATATTATTCAGGGAGTTTGGTTTTGTCTCCCTGCAGCCATCTTGACTTGCAAACAACAGGTATTTATTGGCAAACAACAGGTGTTAGTATTCATAATGATATATAGGTTTGCAAATAGATGGACGTCAAATGTGCTATGGTATATTTATGGAAATATGCTGGAGGAATGCTTAAAAGGTCATGAGATTTCTATGAATATCATATTAGAGGTGATTAGCATCTATTTATTCCTGGACCATGGCAGTGTTTAGATATCCTGCTCAACTACGAATATGCTGTTTTCTATAATTAATTATAATTAATATTTATTGCATGTTTGCTCTTTGTGTATTTACCAGGTACCACTTTTCTGAGAAGCAAACAGCAGAGGGGCTCCCTGTGCCTCGGCTCTGCTAAGACACTAATCCGCCACATCAACTCCTCTGCCGTCCCCTCAACTGAGCCGTCCCCCTGGCTGATTGAACCTGCTATTTTAGACTGCTGCCTATTAGCCCGATCTGAGGGCAGTAACGTGGTAATCTGCACCGCAACCACAGGCCAGGGGATCTCAGTCTGATCCTCTGTCAGCTCTAATGGGGCCTGGCCTTGTGTGTAGCACACTTCACAGCCAGGAATCTGATCCTGATTCTGCGGGAGCTCGTTATGTAGACGGTGCATGCTGAATCAATAGAGATGTTTCAGAGTGTGTGCAGATGAACAGTTAGCTTGGTGCAGCACAGAGGGCAGAGAGAGAGGGACACATGGGAATCCTACAAAGGCTGAGTACGTGTAAAGGTTCTCATCTGATCGCCATCAGCAGACCAGTGTACTGAGGACAACACTGGAAAATATTTATCATTGTATCTACCTTGGTCGGTGGGGATGAGAGGGACATCCTTCGCAGCGGGAGACACGCAGAGTATCTGGTTGCCGTTGACCTGCCCCTCCACCTCCGTCAGGTTGCCGAAAGAGCAGGTGATGCCCGCGGAAAGGTCGGGAACGTGGCTCACCTTCACCAGCAGCTGCACAACGGGCGAGGCACATGACAACAATGTTTATATGATGTGTGTAAGTTTGTTATACATAGTAAACACAATTACAATATGTCAAGTATTCCTACACAGATTGGGGCACAGATGTCTGAAGCCTAAGCGATGTGTTTTGAAAAGAAACTGGGAAACAATTCTTTTGGCATTAGCACTTGCAAATCTGGTAAAGATGAGATATGATAAGCTGGTTTGAATGCAGTAGTGTGATAAGCTACAAATAGAATGAAAAAAAAGACACACTGCTGCTGGCAAAGCTGTCCATCCACTTTGCCATGAAATGCTGCTGTGTCTTAAACATGTTATCAACACCTTAATAAAGACAATAAAGCTGTGTTTAGAGCTAAATGTTTGATCTGAGTGTACAGGATACCATTCTAGAGGTAGAGACAGACATTGTGATTCAGTCAGTGGTCAGTAGAAAGATGCATAAAGGAAACTGGAAAAAAATGGCTACTTGGCAAATTGTATTTTTGTTTCCCTTTTCTCAAAAGTTCACAAGGACACAGAGACACATAAAAACACACAAAAAAAACAACCTACACACACACAATGTGCAGTACATGTGCAATTTACCACACACACACACATGCAGATGCACATAGAGGCGTTTGAAGTCATTCTCTGGAGAGCAGTGACACCGGGGCTGAAGCATTCAGCTGCTCTGCCTATAAATAAATGTATTTTGCGCACAGGGTGTGTGATCTGGCTCTCCAGCCAAGAGAGGCAGCCTGGATAATTATCACCATGGCATTTCACAGCCTTGTTCCATTAGCTGTTATTTTTGGGCCATACCATTTGAAGTTTCTCTTTGTTTTATCTGCCTCTCACTAAACACCGCGGGGCTACTGGGACAGGCAAGGCAGCTGAGCAGCTTAACTGTAGGCCTTTCAAGAGATGCTGACTGTCTCAGTAGCTGACTACACTGCCTCCCTCGTTAGCTGGCTTACTCCGGTACCCATTGAGAGGATGGATGATTTTTTATTTTCTGCCGAGGACCTCTTGTCTTCCCTTGTTTTACTTTCACTGTGTTTGTGTTGCTTCACTCTGAGGTGTGTCAGAGAGATCCTTGATTACAGCAATCACAGCAATCAATGTCTTTTGTTCAATGTAGAATTCCCTGAGTAACCTCTCACATTAATTAGCTCTCATCGTTTTGTCAAGACACATATACAGATAAACACTCAAGATTTGCTCATGCACACACACACACACACACACACACACACAGACACACACACACACACACACACACACACACACACACACACACACACACACACACACACACACACACACACACACACACACACACACACACACACACACACACACACACACACACACACACACACACACACACACACACACACACACACACACACACACACACACACACACACACACACACACACAGATATACAGGCCATAAGGCTGCTACAGAAAGTGAGCATGTCTCAGAGTGTTAATTCTTTGCTCTTTTTGTTCTCCTGTCCTCCGTGATGATAGCAGCGGTGGGTGTTTTTTTGCAGCTTGGCAGCAACAACCAGCCTAATTGGTGGCAGAGTTTTAATAAAGGTGATTTGATTGTTTTCTCTGTGTTACTATCTCTCCTAGTGCCCACATGAAGAGGCTGCGTTGTCATGGAGATAGCTATCTAGTCTGCCCCTGTGGAATTTGTGAACTGTGCAAATTTGTGAGTGTTTTTGTGGATGTTTTGGTGAGATGACCCTATCGCTGACATGGAAATGACTGCTAACATGTTTTCTGATAAAGGGCTGCTTGTAATAGAGACAACATGGTGAGGTTTACTGAGGGCTAGATATGCTATGCAGGGTGAGTCTAGAGCCCTATTTGGATGGGATTATTTTAATGTGGGAACATAGTGTAAAATAATTTTACCTCAGGACGTCTGTAATTTTAATGTCCAATTCCCACAGGATTAAGAAATCCCTGTGTTCTACCAGATGTGGGAGGGGTAACTCGATTTATGCACTACGTCACCTTCCTGTCGCCTTGTGCGTGTTAGGTTGCTTCCTGATGTTACAAATTAACTAAAAATGAAACTAAAGGACATAATCGATTATCAAAACAAAGTGAAGAGTGCTTCTTTAAGCCCCTCCATGCTCAAAAATATGTGGAAAATACTTATTGACGGGATATGACGGAATATGAACATATGTTTTACAGAGGGTCATATTAAGAAGGGACTAGTTTTACCTGAGATTCTCCGCAATATTAAGTGACATGGCACATTCGGACAGGACTAAAACCACTGGGAAAAATGACCTGTTTAACCAGATTAACCAGTCATTTTACCCAACACCACATCATTTATAGCCGAGGCTAGTTTGCATTGCCTGTCCATAGATGGGCCTTTCAAATATGTAAAACTCAAACAACAAAAACATAAGAGACAGTACAAAACACAAACTCAACAATAGGTACACACATTAAAAACACAAGACCAGAACTCAACAGGAAAATACAGACAAGACAACACAAGATACAAACTAATACAATAAAGCAAGACAATCATTCATGACTGCATGACTGACCCCCCCCCCCCCCCTTCAAAATTAGTTTAAGTTTAAGTTCTGTAGTACAGGAAATGTTGATCCCCCGAAAAAAAGTGAGTATTTACGTAGCGGCACTTTCCCATTTGTAGAGGACCGGAGAAGTCCGCTGTAATTATGTCTGCCATCACTACATAGAGCTTAGTAGTACTTGGTTTGAAATAACAAAATAATAAAAATTGCCAAAATATTTCACCGGAGACCTTGTTGTGGGCAGCTTTACCTGGAATTATATTCTATGAAAAGGATGCCAAATACCTCTCTAAACAGAGAGTACAGGCTTGTACTGTGGCTGTAAATATAGAGCTCACAAAGCACAATGAAACAATAGCTCAGCTAAAAACTACACCACATGCAGAGATTCTATTCTCTGCTTCCTGCCCAGGGACTACAGATGTAAATTAGCTTATAGATAACTATAGCTAACTATAGCTATACAGTACAAATAAATGCTTTAACATTCATTTTCTCTTGTTTCACCAAAAGTGCTCGTCTCCATACAATTTACATGACTGTTAACTGTTAACTGAGCACCACCGCCTTAGTTATTCTAAAATGTTCAAACTTAAGGAAATAAATATTGGGGAAAAGTGTTCCCTTTAATGTTTTTGGATAATCTGACCCTATAACAGCATGCGCATTTAAGGACCTAAAGTGCGTGTCCGTGCATGTACATGTGCAGTAGAATTTGGTCAGGCGGAGCCTTTCACTCAGGCTCTATCTGCTCTGTTTTGGCTCAGCCTATGTGGAAAGACTGCACTCGGACAACTTTAACACCTACACACACACCCACATAAACATGTCTTGGCACACATGTTGAATGCTTTGTACCAAGTGAGCATATGCACAATGAAACACCCACGTAGAGCTCTTATGAACCTTCCCATCTAATGTTTATGCATCAACCACAATCAGGACCAGGCAAACTGCTATGTGGGATCTTTAAAAATGTTCTGCCTCTGTACGTGGGTAGGGAATATGTAAATGAGAGCTAATTTTTCATTGTAATGCAAGTAGTGGTTGAGATTGCAAGTCATTGGCATTGTGTGTGTGTAATGTATGTGTGTGTGTGTGTGTGTGTGTGTGTGTGTGTGTGTGTGTGTGTGTGTGTATGTATGTGTGTGTAATGTATGTGTGTGTGTGCGTGTGTGCGTGTGTGCGTGTGTGTGTGTGTGTGTGTGTGTGTGTGTGTGTGAGAACTTACTGGTACACTGGGCTCTGAAACCGCAATGCTGTCTGGGTACACTGTGGCCTTCACACACTGGCTGAGAGAGGCAGCGAAACGGTACGGCTCATCTGCACGCTCACACCGGTTCCTCTGAGAGCAGCTGAACAGTGAGGAGAAGAATGGACAAAGAAAGAAGGAGGTTACTGATATTTGTTTTTTTAAAAGGAACATAAATAAATATAGAGGCTACTATAGATAACTTTTATGGAGAAAAAGCGTCATGATAGGAGGGAAAATACTAACAATGAAAAGTATAGAAAATGAATGAAAAGAATTAAAGAATAACAACAACAGTGATAAGAAAATACTTGCGTTACAATTACTGCAATTCAATTGAAGGGTTAAATAAAAAATACTGAAATACAGAAATGAAAAACTCATCCAACAAGAGAAGGATGGGAAGGGAAATTCAAATCCTTAGGGAGAATTCAAAAATGTCAAAAACAGTAAACATGATCTAAGAATGTTGTAATAAGAACAAAACAAACACCAGCCGTGCTGTGCTGTGTCAGTGTCCACAAACTTTTCGACAGGAATGACTACCCATACTTTACAAGACTGGTCACATAAAAAGCATGATTAATCAGCCCTACATCTACTGGATATTGCATGAACATTAGGGCTTTGTATCGCCACTGACTTCCAGAAAAGAATAGATTCTGATTCACAGGGTCCCAATTCGTTTTGATATCAATTCGATTAGGGATGTTTCAGTGACAATACCAATGGAATTTCCAAGGAACCCTCTAACATTGTGAATTATTAAAAATAAATAGTATTAAAGAAATGACTGCAAAGCAGTTACAGTAGACACTTTTATTTAACACAAACACAGTACAGCAGACAAAAAGTGCTATTTACAAACTTTACAGTTACAAGTACAAGCTTTCTTTAGTGCAGAGGATGTGATGCAGAGATAGTACCAAGCCTTATATTCTGAAAATGGCCATGCCAGTATTTCCTTCGCCAAGATTTTGCCTAACTTTGGAGCATTTTTTAGCCCAACTTCCTGACAAGCTAGCATGATAGATTAGCTTGTCTTGTTTCATATGACACCCATATAGTCACTCTAGCCTTAAAACTGAGCCCACTACAGCCTCTTAAAGAAAGCAATGTTGGCCGAGAACACCAGCGTTCCCGGAGGTCCCTTAAGGTTATTGTGAATTAATATCTGATCATGCAAATAAAATTTGATTTGAATTTGAAATTCATTTTTTGAAACCCAGCAATAACGGACACGTTATAATTGATACATGTGCAAATCATCCACCATCTTTGTCTTAAGACATCTTGACACACTAATTAAAGAACTACACCAGATGCTTCGGGCTTCTTTTCTCTTCGTCTCTCAGTTTTCATGCTTCCTGTAATAGTCATGTAGATTTGTTTGTTTTGTGTTGATAGAAGGCTGTAAATGTGACATCCTCTAGAGTCTGTTCAAGTTCTGTTTTTGCGAATCGACGACTTTCTTTTGTTTCTGCCTTGCAAAACATATGGCATATTAAAGACATAATGGAGAAAGTTTGTTGAATTGCTAAAAACATAAATTACAAAAAAAACCTCACTCATAAAAATGTGTATTTCATGACAACCACAACAGCTGGCTTCTAGGACAGTTTTATAAAATGGTAGGGTAAAGCTATGCATTCCCAAAAAGACACAGAAACGAGTAGTGGCACCAAAAGTGGGACCACTGCCTCTAGTGGGTAATTTAATACGCTAACATAAACTACAAAGCCACATCACTAAGCACCACACACCCAAATCATTTCCTTCAATTACTGCATAACTTTGGAACTAGTGCAAATTACACGGTGTTCACTCATAAGAGATCTTAATGGTCGGGCAGTATATCAAGTACCACGCAACACCCCCACAATCCGCCACATCCCTCATTAAAACTCAGCCACCTCCTCCCTCTTGTTAAAACTGTGTGTTCTCCATCCCATTACAGCAAAGGCTCTCTATCCTCATCCAACCCAGCAGTCTAAGTGTCTGGCTAACTGGCTGTCTGGTCACAGCACCTCTAATTGGACACCGATGGGTCAGCCGCTGTCTGTGGTGCTGATGTGCCACTACAGACCCTGTCCATTCTCCCCTGGCTGCGTACTGTGTATGTACAGTATGTGTTGAGTGTGTGTGTGTGTGTGTGTGTGTGTGTGTGTGTGTGTGTGTGTGTGTGTGTGTGTGTGTGTGTGTGTGTGTATGTGTATGTATGTGTGTTTTAGGGCCCATATCATGCTACTCAACCACATACTCTCACACACACTGACTCTAAGCTACATCTTCATCCACAGCTTCTGTATGTAATTATGTTGTCAGAAGTTCAAGCCATATCCAGCAGACTCACATGAACAGGCGCGCGTGCGCGCACACACACACACACACACACACACACACACACATACACACACATACACACACACATGCACAGTACTCCCTAGAGATATTAGAGAGCAGTGTAGAGCTAGTGTAGTAGTGTGAATCTCCCACCCATTGAGAAGGGGGGGGGGGGGGGGGGGGGGGCACTGCGACAGGATTAATTAATTGTTTTTTTTAATTCAATATGAGTACCTGGCTCCCCTTTTCACCACTTTGGAAACTTTATTTCTACATTTTCATTGTTACTCCTGATATGAATTCTCCTACCTCTTCATTTTACACTCCACTCTGTTCACATCTCCTTCTTTTGTCTCACTCTGTCACAAGTTGAGATTGGTACCTTTCTTAGGCAAGGTATAACTCCGTCTGCAATTTGGGCGCTTCTTTTACATCGACAATGCCAGCAGAAAATTATATATAATGTGCTTTCAGGTGTGGACTGCAGCACAATGTTTTATGCATGTCTCCGAGCTGTACGGGTGCAGATGCAAAAAATAAAAAAAAACCTGGGCGGTCATTAACTGACAAAAATTGCATTGATTTTCCTTACTGTGATTTAAAAAAAAAAATCATTTCAGTGAGGTGAATTAAGATGAAAGCGTAGCGAGGGGGTGTGGCAGTTGGTGGTGGGAGGGGTGCAGGATGTCTGCTGTTGCCATGGTTTCAGGAGATGGCCATTATCTCTGTGTAGTTAGAAGCTGACCCCTTGCCTCTCTCATTAGCTGAAGTGCATGCTGCTGAGTGTTGACTAGAATCCTGCCTTCCTCATATTCCCCCTCCTGAACACCTCCCCAGTAACCCCCTCCCCTCATCCTCTTGTCTGGCCCTGGCCTGTCATTCAGTAGCTTTGCCGATGCTTTGTGTTCCATCGCTCACATTCCTGAAGGGGGGGTGGCTCACAAAAATGAATAAAATGTGGCACATTGTATTTATTTGCAAAAAAAAATAACACATTCCTACAAACATG
This sequence comes from Echiichthys vipera, assembly GCF_963691815.1. Taxonomy (NCBI): domain Eukaryota; kingdom Metazoa; phylum Chordata; class Actinopteri; order Perciformes; family Trachinidae; genus Echiichthys; species Echiichthys vipera. Next base: position 7,830,394 of record NC_139834.1, read on the forward strand.
AACACTTGCATACGTGCTTCCATGTTTATGCACAGATTGGCAGAACACATGCGGCTTCTTTCAGCCTGCCTGCCTGCCTGCCTGTCTCCTGTAATAAGTAGCTATTTTCCCTCCAGAGGCTGCTGGAGGCAGTCAGCCTGGGTGTTATGCTCTCTAAGCCCTGTCCATGGTGCTGAAGTAGCTGCTTGCACTTTTATCATTACTCTTCTTCTGGCATCTACAACTCCACTGCTGGATATGAACGCAGCTGTAAGTGGCAGTCACATTTCATGCAGTCATGTAAGGTGAGAAAAAAAAAAAAATATTTATATATATATTACATACATGAAAAAAGCAAAGGAGAACATGTTGTTTTCTCCCGTTGCAGTCTGTGTGGGCTGCACTCCTGGAGTTAGAGCTCTGTGGTCCAAATAAAGTCTTGACACACATTTACTGTGATTTAGTCCACTTACGTACAGCATATACAATGTACAGTGTATTTTGTAGAGTTGCGAGGACGCAAACGTGCTTTTTACAGCACAGGAGGGTGAAGATAGCAGAGGATAGACCTCATTGTCTGTTTCACCATTGCTTGCTTCTTATTCTATTGCCCTGGACAGGCAATTACACTGTCTCTGCTGTGCCAAGCTTTGATAGACAGCCACACACACTGACACTACGACACTACGACAAGTAATGCATACACTCAAATGTACATCCACATGAGCATACACTTACACATAATTAATTACTCAGAGCTGAAATAACATACGGCCCCTTGCACTAAATCCTTCATACATTCATGCGCACCTTTACACACACACACACACACACACACACACACACACACACACACACACACACACACACACACACACACACACACACACACACACACACACACACACACACACACACACACACACACACACACACACACACACACACACACACACACACACACACACACACACACACACACAAACACACACACACACACACACACACACACACACACACACACACACACACACACACACACACACTGTGGCCTTGACAGTGGAGCGGGAGAGGCAGACGACAGGGAAAGATTTCTGTTCTTCTATCCCTCCTCCCCTTCCCTTCCCACATCTAAGGACTTCAGTGAGAGTGTGAAGGCCTGTCTGATTGCAGCTCTAGCTGTGAGTACCGTGTTTAAAAGAGAGAGAACGGAGGGGGAGCCATTTTAAAATCACCTTCCTTTCCCCTCACTGGAGCCTGACCACAAACGCCACACAGACAAGAAAATGAGAGCAAAGCACAGCTGACTGTGGAGAAAGGGGGTGAAAAAAAGTAGGGTGGGAAGATGTAAGTACAGAGAGGAAGAAATAGTTGCTCATTGAATATTTGATGGTGCTTAACAAAGCTTTACTAGTCTTAAGTGATAACCCATTATGTTAGAGAATCACTGGCGTGGTTTGATTTGATTGAATGGAACCATAGTCCCAGGATATTTCTACAGAAACACATGTTAATGTAAACATGTATGTAGACTGACTGCGCTGGGGCTTTGGCTCCCCAACATGAAAAGAGGAATCATTAGGTGAGCAGTGATGTGCAGGGCTGTGCTGCCTACACACACTACCCCCATCCTTCAGTGTTTTATCCTCACGCTGAGTTATTCAGGGCATTTGTTTCTAACTGCTGCATCCTTAAACTGTGAAAACATCCATTTAAATGTATACCACAGGAATACCTCCTGTGGTATAGTTTTAAGAGGGTAGTGGAGGATGAATTTATATATATATAAAGAGAGAGAGAGAGAGAGATAGAGAGATAGAAAGAGAGAGAGAGAGATAGAGAGAGAGAGAGAGAGAGAGAGATACTGTATATAGATATATATTTAAAAACATCAAGGTTTTCAATTTCAAAACAACCCCAAAGATGGTTATCTCCACTGGCTCAAGTTGTTGCATGGGCTTTAGCTGACATGTGAGGGCACAGTGTGAAACCCAAGGTTGTGTACAGTTCATGTCAGGGGTCAAACCAACCACTGCAACTCATGGTCTTGTCTCCTGTGGCGGCTGATAATGTCACTGCAGGACAGCGCCCACAGCACACAGAGCACAGTACGGCCACAACCCATTCACTTCATCTTCACAAAGATCAGGGAGCTATTGGGGTGTAAACTGAGTCGACTTGTATGAAAAAAACACACTCAGAGGCAAACAAGTGTATGGTTTATATGACCCCAGTGTGTCAGTCTGTGTTAAGATAGTCGAGTGTAAGGAAAAGGAGAAAGAGAGGAGAGATAAAGAGAGAACATTTTTTTTTATAAAGAGACCATAGCTCAGTGCTCTGCATCGAGCTATAGCTTTACTTGCGTGGGCTGAGCAGAGAGAAAGAGCAGTGTGGGGATGGAAGCATCTCAAAAAGAAAATGAGTAAGCAAGCAAGAGATACAGACACACTGGGGTTTTTAGGATCATTAACTGTATTATATGTAGCCTTCCCACTCACACTGTACTGTACAAACTGGTGCAGTATTTCAGTAGCCGACATGTACTTGCTCTATGTGCTGGAAATCTATGGAAATATTGATAGACCTGCATGTTCATGATCGATATCTCATTAGGCACAATTGGGAAGATGGATGCAGCTTCCCTCTGACTGCTAACTGTGGCTGTAGCTGATGAGTTGGCCATTAGACACGCGGTCTGACATCCACAATGGGCTGAAGCAGCCATTTTCATTGCTGGGCTAATTGTGGTTGCCATTGGTAAATTAGAGGAGATTTTATGGTCTGTGTTTGACGTCATTCAAAGCACAGTGATGAACATGCTGCATAAAAAAAACTGTTGTGGTTATAAAAACAGGGCTTTGGTGTCTGTTTATTTAAACAAACGTGGGAACAGTTGAATCCCGCTACAACATAAATTACTTTTTCTTATCTTAAATTCCTGCCTCCTGTTGTACCCCAAGTGGGATTGTATGAGGTTCTTATCTATAGTAACCAGTGTTTTTCCTACAGTAGATGGCAGCTGGCATCCCCCAGTTAAGAGAAGTGCGCACCTAAAAAAATCAACATCAGTTTAAGTGTACGCTATATTAGGAATATTTTCACAGTTTTACTTCAAAGAGCCCTGTTTAAGTTTACACAGGGAGAACTATGCTGTTCTATGCTCTCGTCAAAGCCACCAGACTCCATTGACAAAAGCAGTAAATTGTACTTGCTGAACACAGGAGGTGCTGGTCTACTGCTGCTTCCATTGGTTAGTTTGGTTGTTAGTTTTTTTTTTTAAGATTATTTTTTAGCAGTTTTTTTCAAGCATTTATTATACAGGACAGACAGGAAATGGGGTGTGAGAGAGAGGGGGAAACATGCAGAAAAAGGCTGCAAGTCGGAGTCGAAGCCGCGGCTGCTGCCTCGAGGACCTTCAGCCTCTTTACATGGGGCAGCTGCTCTGACCTGGTTGTTAGTTTTGTTAGTTCTTAACCCTTTAACACACCAAAGTGACAGGGTTACTCAAACTAACTAACTGATGTTTGGTGGCTTTGATGACAGTGTCGATAAGGGCTGAAGTGGTGAAGATATTCTTAATATAGCCTACACTTAACCTGCTGCCCCTTTCCGGAGCGGTACATTGCTTAGCTTCCATGCCTGTCCTGTTGCTGAACTATCCCTTTAAAGAACTGGCTGTGTCCCAAACCCCAACTCTTGCAGTTGACAAAGTGTACCAAATAATGCGCTCCGAAACAGGGTGCCAAACAAATTGTTTGACAGCATATAAGCTTGTAACAACGATTTGTGACAAGTGGACTGCTGTGTGGGTTGTTGCTGAAACAGATCTGAGCCGTTCAGCCACATGCAGACTAACAGTACAATACAATACAGTCTCAGAGTGTAGTAGTGATATGTTATTCTGCTCAGTGCAGCCCCTCAAATGCTGACTCACTCTCTACTGGGGCCTACTACACCAAATAGCCCTAAGCTCTCATGATCCACACAACAAAGTAGCACTAATTTCAACATACTGAACCAAATTCATGCATCAGTAATTCTTATAATGATAGTATTACTTAGCAAAACTCACTGTACTGGTCAAGTGCCGACCTTTGCACTGGATCACTTGTCCAATCTCAGCTCCCTGGACAGGAGTCCGACATGACTAATCCTGACAAATCTCAACAAAACCGCTCATCATCTTCTGGAATGTGAGGAGCGAGTTGAGAGGATGGAGGGAGAACAGAGTGATGTGGGATACTTTGAGATGGAAAAGCCTCTTTTGGGCATGATTAGAGAGCTAATCTAACAACGATGAGAAGCAGGCTAAGGGAGAGAGAGAGGAAGCAACAGAGAGACAGCATCTCCATGTTTTGGGATTGTGGTCAGACGGAGACTGAACTACCCCATTCACAGGGCCGCTACTGAAGAGCGCTCGAGATGATGAGCTGCCTTTGAGCTGCAATCAAAATGCTGCTCGGTTTTTTTTGCGGACCGATGAGTGTGCATCAAACACTCCCTCTCATTCTCTTCCCCTCATTCTTACCCCCCCCCCCCCCCCCCTCTCTCATTCTTCGTGCATTCAGTGGATGCCTAGCAGCTGCTGGCAATTAAAGGACTTTAGAGTCTCACACCACACTGAATCAGAGGAAGAAGAAAGCGAGTAGAAAGACCGGGAAGACAGAGACGCCACTCTTCTTGGCCAGCTCACTGTCTCCATCACATTCTCTCCTTCTCCTCATCATCGCAAACCAAGCTAATGTCCTCCTATGTTCCTAATTAGCCACCTTAGAACGCTGCACTTCAATAACAATTCACACACAAACATAAAGAAAGGGGGGGGGGTGTTTGGAGGAGAAGAAAAGAGGATAGATATTGTGGATGGCAGCTGTAGAAGTAAGGAGGGGGTTGATCAAAGCGAGGGGTGGTATGTGTGGCAAGCCAACCATCTCTGGAGTGTGGAAGAGCTTATTCCAGAGGGGAAGAGTGTCTAAATGGGAGACGACGCAGTGGTGAGCCACGCTGAGCTGGGAGAGAGATGAGCGGTAAACTTAGATGCTAGCTTCGCTGTGAGGGAGGTGCAGGCAAACATGGAAAAAGGGGGAGAAGATAATTTCATAAAATCAACAATGGCTTAGAGATGCATGAAGAAATGGAGGGTAAATGGGGGAAGAAGGAAGTGGTCACAGCTGTGGATGGCACCACGGCTGGCAAGAAATGTAATTTTGGGCGTGTGGGATGAGGGGAGCTCTTCACCAAAAGGGTGCAGCTGCTTTTCTCCAGCAGTATGTGACAGATACTTCGGTTATGTCTTTGTGTTAACTAAACACGAGTAGCAAAGTCCTTCAGATGTACATGTATAATCTAATTTTACTTTGCTCTGTCATCAGTTGTTTTTCTATTAAAATTCCTGTGCAAATGTCTGAATTCAAGACAACTGTTGTTTCCATCAACTATCATGCTAGTAGTTTCTCGAGCACAAGCAACTCTGATACATCACCGTAATTCTTTGCTGTTTCCCACCAAGATGACATGATATGTTTTTTTTTATTAATCTTAGTCTTTTTTGATTTTACATGTAGTTACCCACACCCTAGACACCTCAGCTTTTTATATATAAATGCATGTTTTTAGTTTCTAGTAGAGAGGCATGTCATTGTGAGCGGCAGCATGACATGAATGCTTTGACTACAGTAGAAGAAGATCAAGGTGCATTCAAAAAATCTGTTTCTTTCAGACTTGCCTTTTTTCTTTTCATTTTATCCCTTAATTCCTGGCATTTATCCTCTGTTTATCATGCACAAACTGAAAATGCATCCCTCAACTTCTTGTCCCCTCTGCAGTAACTCAACCAGTGCTGACAGGGGTCCTGCCACACTCATTGCAGGGGTCAGGACAGAGAAAGGGGGTATTAGGACCAGCGACAGGTGGCACGAGGGTTCGCTGTGCTGAGAGAACAGATGGCTGAGCTGACATAAATCGGGGGTGCTGACCTTTTCTCCCCACGGTACAGTACAACGTTCCACACAAGTGTTTGTGCATGTAGATAAAAATCGAACCCCACAGGCACACACGCACGCATGCGCCGACACGTTAAAACACAAGCGCTCATGCACTCAAGAAAGCATTAGCGCACCAAACAGCTGTTCCCTCCTCACAGCTGCTTTCACCATAACAGCTTAAAAAAACAATCACCTTTTAGAATCACCACCTCGCACACGCTGTGGATTCAAATTCCCACTAACCTGAATTATCCCATTCCCCACCACACCTACACAAAAGCATATGATTAACAGCCTAGCACGGAGGCTAATGTTGTGGTAAATGATCTCTGTGTGAAGGCACGCAGAGTACAGAGCATACAGAGCTTTAGCCACCCCTCCTGTACCACCGCAGGCACATGCTGAATTACCTTGTCGCTAGGCAATTATTTGTCCTGTCCCGGCTTTGGAGTGATGTAAATTACTTTAAGTGCACTTTGCAGGGGCCGCCATCACGATAATGATGATTGCGGCGGGGCTCTGACACACACAAATATCCAGCTACACCTTTAGAGAGAGGGGCTGCATTCAGGAGGGGCTGTAAGAAGGGGATTCAAGACATAGCAGACGCTCCAACTGATGTGTGCTTCAGAAACAAAGAGGGAAAGATGGAGACAGAGCAGAAGATCTTTCAGTTTCTTTAGTATTGACTTGGATTCATCGTGTGTCCCCAGTATACACTCTCCATTTATTTAATTTAACGACAGTCAGTTTACAGTTGAATGATGAATGAATACAATAAATGTGCGTGTTTTTAAAGCGCTTAATCTGTTTTTTTCCACCTGTCTGGCTTTCTAGAAGTTAGTTCTGTTGCAGTAACGTTTCATTTCCAGCAGGTGTCACTTATGGCTTCGAAAGCTTATTCTTATGGCAGCTGCTGTTGTCACAATGGGAGGTATATAGCCCCTAACTTGCTATGAATACACACAACAAATATAGTTTGGCTGCAGTAGATGTCCAATAAAAATGCAGAGGCACAGCAAAATGCATATATGATAGTTCTGTGCAGGAGAACTGGTCACATAATGAGTCTTTTTGGTCTGTTCTTGTGCTTCTTTTCAAATCCCAGCGAGTCACAGGCTTCAACATAGGGCAGCAAGTAGCTCTGAACCAGCTCTGCACCTCTGATGCACAACTATCCCTTTCAAAGACACTGTACCCTATTCTCAAAAGAAGAAGAAAAAATCTGCCTGCATTTATGGAAGGAAATTATAGGCAATTTTGCAAGATGTCTAAAAGATTCTGCCTGTAATCTGACTGGATGATGATTGAGGGTTACTCACATATTATGCAGGACACACCAGCCGCAGTGGGGGTCCCCGGAGCTCAGACATTCTCCACAGGTCCCGTACTGCTCACATGACTCGATAGGAACTTGGGTAACCTGAAAGCACATGAGAGGGTCAGGGTCAGAGTGCAGCGCAGAACACAAATCACAAGATGCACACAAAGAAGCCTCTTGCTATGTTTGTGTCTGTGCAGAACAGGAACGCTCATTCATTCACACACACAAAAACAGATGAATAGACACATATTTACTTGTTTACGAATATTAAAACAGCTTTTCATTCATAAGCATTTGAATATGACATCATTGTTATAATATGTTGATTTCCTTGTTAATGTTTTATGTTGACCTGATATTTGTACAGGATGTCATGTCTCAAATGTTTGGGTTCACTTGTGCCCCTGTGTGTCAACGTGTGAAACGTCAACTGCACAGGCAACTGTCGCCTTTATCTAAAGCCAGAGAAACAGCATTGAGCAGGTGGGATCAGTTGGCCAGAGAAAGCGGTTTGTCTGCCATCAATAGGCTCTTGTCTGCACCAGGGCATCTGTCAACCTGAGTAGAGCCTGTACAAACACACCTACACATGGAGGAGAGCGACAGACACTTTTCTCAAGTCCAACTTGATTACAAATATGAAAAAGTAATTATTGAGAATTACAAGGCAACGTTTCACCAGCTGGTGTCAGGTCTCAACTTTATTAGAAAAGTAACACTTTTGGTAACTCCCCCCCAGGCGTGTGTGAAGATAAACTTTATTTAACAAACAGATGACTGCACCATAATTGTCAAACTGAAAAGCAATTATTTATTCATCTTGTACTGTTAGTCGTTGAAAATCTGCATTACAAATCTTAAACAGGTTTTGATGGGAAATGTACGAATTGAGTTTTACAGGTTTATCATTCATGTTGTTTTGTGTGTTTTTAACCTTTGTTTGTTTGATTTTTTACATGTTTCAGAGAAAGAAAGAAAGAAAGAAAGAAAGAAAGAAAGAAAAAGAGAGAAAACTTGTTGAAAGTGTCAAAAGCAACAAACCTGAATAATCACTTTCAGTGTAAAGCAAACAATCCACACCCACAAATCGAAGCTTATCCACACAGGGCCGTTGGGCTACAATCATTTGAATAAAGAACAAACATCCTTGTGCCCATGTTCATGACATTAAACTTACACAAATACAGAATATAGGATTTACATATGTGGATGCAACACAGTAGAGAACCGCTCAGAATGAAATCACACATCCCCTCAGTTAGCCGACTGAGTGTCAGCTGAGTTGCGGTGTGATCCAAAGGGTTGGCCGGTTTTCAGCTGCTACATAACATGCACTCATCCTTCTGTCAGTTACATATGAAAGTGTGTGTGTGAATCTAGCCATGTCTCTGTGTCTGTCTGCTCGGCCACATGGCCCTCAGTCTGTTCGTGCTGAACAGAGGTCTGTGCTGAACAGAGGTCTGTGTGTGTGTGTGTGTGTGTCTTTGTGTCTTTGAGTGTCCTGTGGGGCTGTCCCGCTCACACCTGCAACTGTGAGCAGAAGTACACACACACACACACACACACACACACACACACACACACACACACACACACACACACACACACACACACACACACACACACACACACACACACACACACACACACACACACACACACACACACACACACACACACACACACACACACACACACACACACACACACACACTACACAGCATTATGAACAGGCACAAAGTCTGAATTTCACAGCCTGACACAGATTAATTTTCAGTCCTGTCTGTCTTTCAATTTCCTGGCAATCACCTTGTTGGATAATGACAGCCCTCTGACAGTGTGTGTGCCTGGTTCAGCTCCAAACCTCAGGCTCAGATCAATGCCTAATAAGTGGCTCCTCTGAAAAAATGAGGGGGAGTGAATGAAGGTTGCAAATACCACCTTTTTAAGCGTTTTCCAACCCTGTGCAAATCGCACACAACTGGGGTGATATTAATTGCTGCTAGCACCGTGGACTGGAATTAACTGTCAGCTAGTAAGAGATAACAGCTGGGCGTCCCTCAAAGGCTTTTCTTTATTGTAATGTATGAAATTAACAAAAAAAAAACAGCTGACAAAACTGAAAATTTGTAACGTGCGCCTGCTATTGCACATCCTATGAAGAGCTGTCGTTGGCAGTACTGTCAGTTGCTGTGAAAACTCTGAGCTATATGTGTTGCAGCCTTTACTCTTTCTTCTTTGTTTTGTCTTTGCTCCTCTAAAGCTCAATAACCCTCCACCTGTCTGCCTGCTCCTAAACCCTGCGGCAACAGAAAGATGGGCCCAGGGGGACAAAGAAAGCCATTGACACGGTGGGACGTTGACAGTCCCTGCACTGTGTAGCGGCTTTGCTATGGACACTCCTGTTAGATTAACCCCCTGTCACCTCAACAAACTCTATTTGTGTGCTTCTCGCCTAGCTTCAGGACAAACAGGTGGCATGCTGTAATGAGCTACAGACGGGGGTCACATCAGCAGCAGAGGCTGCAACTGATGACAAACAAGCCCACCAGGAATGAGACTTGACTGGGGAAATAGTCAGCTCAATCTGTGTATGTATCTCAAAGGTCTCAGAATCCCTCTTAAAAAGCCTTCAGATCCTTCCCGAAACATGTGCGAGGCTGGTGAAACGTTATAGTATAACTCTCACAGAGGCCCAGCTCCATGAAAGGGTTACAGTGTGGAGACAGCTGTCAGCAGGGGGGAAAATCAGGGAGTAGTGGTTTTTTTTTTTCCTTATGGAGCGGTGTCTAAAGACAGACAGAGAGACAGACACAGCTTGCTGTCAGCTAATACAGACTGAAACATAAAAAAGGTAGGTGGGTAATATAGAAGAGGGAGATAGCGAGGTAAACAGGAAACAAACATAGTGAGAACCAAAAAAACACAGAATAAGAGATAAAGTGTGTATGTCTGTGCTATATATACTGTATGTGTATGTGTGAGAGTGTATTGATGTTTAGAGCAGCATGGGCCAGTAGTGGAGGTGAGGGGTGAGGGAGAGTTTGCAGGGGGATCACAGCAGCTGTTGCCCAGCACACGCTAGAGTCACTCAACACAGCAGGGCTGCACAATGAAGCCCCTTCTCCCACTGTGTGCGTGTGTGTGTGTGTGTGTGTGTGTGTTTGTAGGCACACATGCACAGCGCCATAACGGATGTGCAGATAGTTGTTTATGTGTTTTCAAGGCAGACAAAGAAGCACGGCGCACAATCTGATATTGCCTCTCTCTCTCTCTCTCTCTCTCTCTCTCTCTCTCTCTCTCTCTCTCTGCCGTCCATCTCTGTTTCCCTAAGAACACATCCACAGCCGACCTAAGGTAGGACTGAGCATTGTCGGGAGAAGTACTGCGCTCTAGTAAATTAATGCTAATAAAATTCCTGCTTAAGATGACCTTAGCGGGGGGTTATTCAACCAGAGAGGCTACAGTGGAGTGGCACACTGGAGCGACCTGGGTGACTGAGTGACAGCAGTGGGTTAAAACAACAGCTTCCTCTCTTTCAAAGGCTCACGCTGAATGGGCTTCAGCTTCCATTATTATTACTGCCAAGCCTTCTCTGTTACTCTGAAACCTATAGCTAGGGATTTGCACACAAGTAATAAAACATTAAAGGGATAGTTTGTTTTTTTTGCCGAGGTTCTTATCCACAGTCAGTGTATTATCCACAGTAACACACACACACACACACACACAGACACACACACACGTTTAGAGCAGGCAGGCAGGAAGCTAAGCAATACAGCTGGGGATGGAGCAGCAGTTCTTTAGCCACCTAAAAAAGGCTCAACATCGCTTTAAGGGTACGCTATATTTAGAATTCTCACTTTTTTCCCTTGTCGTTTGAACGCCCTGTTTAAGTTTAGGCAAAGAGAGGATGGCGCCTTTTTTTACTATAGGTGGCTAAAACAAATTTTAGGTGCTGCCCCCATCACATCAGTACAGTTATCAGCTTCCATGCCTGTCCTCCTGCATGGTTCTCCAAACTACCGCCACCCACTGTAGGAAATACACTGACTATGGATTAGTACCTTATACAACCCCACTTCAAAAAATCAGAACTATCCCTTTAGTGCATCACTATGCGAGATGATGCAAAAATACAAAGCTCTTTTTTGAATGTAACCCAACATGATTTTTGTGCAATGAAGTCTTCTAAATGCAACCTGGCACCTCTTTGGGGCGACGAACATGAGAACTTTTGTTGTGTAACTTTTATAAATAATGGATGTACCTTATTCTTGTTGCAGTTCTGTGTATCTTGAAAACAACGACTTCCACAACTGGTCAAGATAATTGTGAGTCACGATAGTGTGCCAATTACTGTCCCATCCCTAACTGTCATAGAGCTGGTGTGGGAATTGCATAATACGTGTGCTACAGTCTTCCTAGCATTTCTATAAAAAAAAGGCCAGAGCATAATATTAAAGCTGCACATACTTTCCTCAGTTATTCCTGGCCACCTGTGAATGGTGGCTCCATTTCAGCTCCTCGGCCCTGCCGCCCTAAGACCCTGCCATGCTGACTGCACTTCTATGATGGATGGGGGCACAGAGACAGGACAGGAAATAGAAGATGAAAAAAAAAAGAAACACTGAAAAGAGGGATAGAATGAGGACAGAGCAGAGTGGAAACGGCCTACTGCTTTGTGTTCTGATGAGACCTAGTCTCTGTGGTGCCAAATGTGACTCGCCATGCTGAGCGAGAGAGAAAGCAGCAGAAAGAGAGAAATCCCACCGTCACCCATAATTCAGAGGAAGCTATTTTGCAAGCTGTTGCCAAGGCAACTGGCCGGGCTCTGACCTCGGGAACACCCCCACATCAACCACTGCTCCCTCAAACCTTCGAAACCTTCAGCAGTGCACGGTAAACAGCTGGCACCTCTGGGACCTCCTGCCACCGACACCTCCTTTTAAACACGCACACGCACGCACACACACACACACACACACACACACACACACACACACACACACACACACACACACACACACACACACACACACACACACACACACACACACACACACACACACACACACACACACACACACACACACACACACACACACACACACACACACACACACAGCCAGCCCCCCTACACCCTATCCATTTTTAATGAGAGTTAGCCAGGCTACCACGTCACTGGAATGAGGCACATCGATCATGAACACAATACCCATTCCAGCAGAGAGAGAGAGAGAGAGAGAGAGAGAGAGAGAGAGAGAGAGAGAGAGAGAGAGAGAGAGAGAGAGTAGAGAGAGAGAGAGAGAGAGAGAGAGAGAGAGCATGGGAGGGGTGCATCTGTGTGAGTGTGTGTTTGAGTGGGCTTAATGACAAAGGCACAAAAGCAGAGCAAATACTCGCTGCTGAATGAATCAAAAAATCTACATGCCCCCAAGTCTCCCAGTCCCACAGTGACCCTGGGCAGCCAGTGTTTCCTGCGTCCAGACTAACTACACAAGGACGTCTGAGCCATTTCCCTGACTGGCCACTCTTTAATCTGCTCTAGTAATCCCACTAGGGCTAACGACAGCAGCAGCCACATCTCTTTCTCACTCTCTCTTCCTCTTTTTCTCAACTCACAAAATCCTCCCACTGTACTCTCTAAGACCCAAACAAATCCGCTCTGTGGCTTGTTGTGGCAGAGACATCTCATCCAGCTTGTTGACATCCACCCACATGGAATAGCATTCTCTCACAGTACAACCAACTGTGCATTTAAAGTAAAGGCTATTGTATCCCTCTGACTCAGTTTGACCTGTTCTACAGGAATTCATAAGACTGAAAATGAGAATAAATTACTTGTCAAGGTGTTTTTCTGCAATCTAAAACTGAGGTCAATCTTTGGGTTCAATCCAATCATCAATATCCATTTTAAGCCTGGCTGACCCCCAAGAAGAGAGGTGAGGGGCTCTGTTGAAGTAGTGCGGCTGGTCCAAGGATAATCAGGCCCAGAGACGCACACCAATTACACCCAGCTCGATTAAGGACAGAGCAGGGGCATGTGTGTGGTTGTTGGGGGTGCTGATCCCTAGGAGGCCTTGAGTTGACACCACAACAGCTGGGAGCTTTGATGACGCCTTAAAACCCACATTTTACACAAGCGCAAATGTGTAAAAATAATTAATTACAACCGCATGTGCACATAATGGCTGCACATGAAAAATCCTCCTCATTGTGTGCGTAAAAACTACAACCTTTGTCCCCCTGGAGATTTGCTGTTGCTATCCACCGCTCGGTTTCACGCTTTAAGGCCTTGCTTTTAGAGTTTTTGTTCTTGTTGCGGATGTCAAAGGGCTCCCTGTTTGAGAGTAACAAGTTTTGTGTAGAAATACACAATATTGATTTTCTTCAACAGTGTAACATTTATTAAAGAACTATCTACGGCACTAATGCAGGATGGGTTTTTAGATAAATGGGAGTTAGGAGGATTCAATGGTAGATACACCATGGTGTGTGTTAGTGAGTTTTCTGAAGGTCAGACCCTTTTATACTGGGTGGTTTTTTGGAATAACTGGAGATAGCATTCAGACTAGATATTATTCATTGATTTTAAAGAGGCTAAACCTGGGAGGGCGAAAAGGGCTGAGGCAAAATGAAATGATACAGCTCGCCTCATCTACAAACAGCCATCTCGCGTCTCATCCAAAAATGATTTGGTGTGAAAATGGGAGCTTTTAACCTTTATTGTCACGAACAGCTCTCTAAGCACATCTTTTCCTTATTCTCTCTTCCTATTCATCCACACAAAGAGAAAACACACAGAGAAACACACACATTCATTTTGTTTATTGGATTTGGCCCGAGCGCCGAGATTTGGGTCAATTGACAACATCAAGACACAGTAACACCGCACAGGCTGGGTGTAAGGACCGAATAAGAGGGGGGCTACACTAACTCTCTCTGAATTGATACTAGAAGATGGTGGATATCTTGCTATCACAGATTGATCAAGCGGGACTGCTGTTTCCAATGCCCATGCCAAAAAGCACTGGCAGTCCAACAACACCGCCACCTTTAAGCTCCCCCCTGTACCCCCTCAGTCCTGGGCAGGCCTGGTCCTGGCAGCTCGTCAGAAGGAGCAGACTGGTAGGAGACAAACTGCCAGGCAGGAAAAGAAGGGGAAGAACAGGTCAGGCGTGTGTCTTCTGACCGCCGGTTGAACTCTGAAGCTGACTGGCCATTTTGACCCAGGAATGATAACTACATAACTGAAGTGGTAATAATACAGTCCAATGTATTCTTCATGACATTTCTTGTGATGAACTGTCATTGTTGTGGTGTCAGTGGTGGAATTTATATGGCTAAGACTTTTTGGAATGTTTTCCTTTAGGATTTTCTGTGGGTATGAGTCTTCTTCTACTCTAATTCAAAAGACGTGGTACTGCTGCTAAAACACATATGCCATCGGATTTTTCTTAAAACTCCAGCAGAACTAAATGCATCCCTAACATCTGTTTGTGAAAAGTTAAATATTCATTATTTTATCAAGAGGGATCCCCTGTTTAGTTCATCTCAGATAGCACAGTAGTGCATCAACATTTTCACATAGTCACATTGGAGTTGAACATCTTTAAATATACACTTTGGGACCTCCAAATGCATTTTAAACTTTTCATTAGTCCTCCCTCCCTTCCCTTCTCTTGTGGACATACATTTGGACACCACACACACACACACACATACACACACAGACGGCATTGAATTTCAGCATGTGTCCCCTGGCCAACTGTATGGATTAAATACAAAGTGGCACACTGAGGAAGGTTGAGGAGGGAGATGGGGATGTCTCCTAATCTGTGTGTGTGTGTGTGTGTGTGTGTGTGTGTGTGTCCATGAGTGTGTTTGTGTGTGTGTGTGTGTGTGTGTGTGTGTGTGTGTGTGTGTGTGTGTGTGTGTGTGTGTGTGTGTGTGTCCGTGAGTGTGTGTGTGTGTATGTGTATGTGTGTGCATCCGTGAGTGTGTGTGTGTTTAGCTATTACAGACTAGAGGACAGGAGGGAAGAGTTGCAGGGGGATGTGAGGGAGTGCTAGCGTAGAAATAATGGAGTGAGGGAATCGACCAGCGAGGAGGATGAAAAATCCAACCAGTCGATACGGCTAGGAGTGTATCAATTATGTATGGCTTCAGTCCTCTTTTTGGGCAAGGAGAGGAGGGGAGTAGGTTTGGTAGGTTTGACCAAAAAATGGGTGTGTTTGTGTGAGATTCGATTGTGTGTGTATGTGCTTTGAATGTGATTTTTGTATATATGGCAGACCACTGAAGCACTTGCTGCCGACCGCTTTAAAATGCTCCCAACACTGTTCAATAAGTTACATCGAAAATGAAAAAGAAAACTAAAGTGTGGTGAGACATCTTTTTATGGACTGGATTTTTCTCTCCTAATAACCTTGATGCTGCAAAAACACTTGCAAGACAAAAATCTAGTTAATTTGCTTATGCATTACTTAACAGCATCACATCATAGCACAATGTCAAGTGCAGCTAATGATACTTCCACAGCCTTTACTCTTTTCCACATCTCATGTACACCCTGTTATAAAAGGTAAAGATGTTGAGACAGATACTGGTGATATGATCTGAAAGTCCACGGCTCTTTCCCTGGCCCCTTTCTCATCTTTCTTTCCACTTATCGCCCCATCTATTCCCAGACTCTTTCCCCCCCTCCCTCCTGAACCCACTCTTCTGCACTCCGGTGTTCGCTCTCCTCCGCGGCTCCCAGTCGACGTGGCCTCTTTGCTCAGTAATTCAGTCAGGAGGCTAAAAGGAGGAAATTACATCTATGCTGCCTGTCCACTTTGAACTCTCAGGCCCCCTCTGCCCCTGCTTGCTCACTGGCAACTGGTTTAAAGGCCCACACTGACATTTAAGAGATGGAAAATGGGAGCTGTGGAAGTGCCTAAGAGTGTTTGCAGAGGTGTATGTTTTAATGTATGCATTCATGTGCAAAGTCAGCTATAAAAGGTGACACACTATGAACACACATCCTTGTTTAGTTTGCTCAAGTTAGATTCAACCTTATGTCAGGATTTCAATTCAACTGACACTGTAAATGCCTCCTTTTGGTACACTGTTGTATGTATGTCTGGAGTTCTGTAACGAAAATAATTCCCCCCTTCGATTATTCAAGTATTTCTGATTCTGACTGTTGCAGGTTAAAACAATACATGTCTTAGTATTTGCATATGTGTATTATCTTGGCTCAAGCACTTTTGCAACATACTGCAAATGAAGCCAGTGAAATAGAGTATTGGTGATTGATATAAAACTACAACAGAGATAAACAAAACAATGTCATATAAACATAAAATGTCTAAAGATAGATGCAAAACCACCACAAAAAGATGTAAAATGACTAAACATAGATGCAAAACAATCGCAGTGATGCAAAACAATCCAAAGACGTACAAAACAACTAAAATGTAAAATGTCCATTGTCTCATAATCCGTGCATGAGTGCTGGCATAAGGCCTGACATCTTTCAACTCAACAACTCTCATGCTCCTGAAGTCAGTCATTCTCCTCCCCTTCTGCTATCTCTGCTACCTATTTTGCAAAATGGATGTATGGGCACTGTCGCGGCATCCAGAGTTTAGCGTTGCCAAAGACGATTGTGATTGGTTTAAAGAAATTCAAACAAGCATGCGAGTGTGTTCCCCCTGTATCCCCGTAGAATAAGTGGTACAGCCACACCAAAATCTATGATAGGCAAGACTATAGTCAAGCTTAATTCATTACTGGTGACCTGCCTCCACTCAGCCACCATTTCAGACATCATAACAAACTGGGCACTAATGCTAATGGTATACAGGGTGTCTGAAAAGCAGCCATTTCAAAGCCTAATTTGACTCCATAAAATTAGCAGTGGGTTGGAAAGTCTTTACTTACTTCTGGGAAAAAGGTTGAAGTAGTGAAAGAATGGAGATCAAGTGTGCTTAACCTCCAGTTGAGGGAAATTAATGCATAAATATTAGCTGAATCCACTAATTCACTAACTCAAGTGAGTTGAGTGATACTTTCAGACTACATACTTCAAACAACCTGTTACCTTTATTACTCATTCACTTAACACCATAGCTGTCACTCTATATCTCTAGGTACTGTAGTCCATGTCAAAGTCACAATGTCTGTCCGCTCATTATTATGTTTATTTGCATCTTTACTTTTCTGTTTGCATTCGATTTAGCCTTTTTTGACTGTTTTACTCTTCTGTCAACCCATTTCTTTACCCACCTGTCTGGACTGCTTGTTAATGTGACATTCTCATTGTTTGTCACTTCACTGTACCTCTTTGTCTTTCTCTGTATCTCAAGCCTGTCTGTCTTAGTCCAACATGTCTGTGTGTCTCTCAGCGGTATCCCAGACTGTCAATGCAGCCAGTAATGAGGTGTATGCTTCAGTCAGCATGTGAGGAGTTAATAAGGAAGCAGCAGAGGCCATCACACATCAACAGGCATGAGCATGTGTGTGTGTTTGGGGAGGGTGTGAAGGCTAGGAAGCCTCTCTGGCACACTTATGGATGTCTGTCCACCAACGGGGGTATTGATTTGGAGGGGAAGGCAGACAGAAATGAATTCTGATCCACAGAGGGACTCCACAGTGCATGTCAGAGTGTGTAAGGGTTTTTTGTGTGTGCGTGTTTAAGCATGTGTGTGTGCATGTGTGTGAGGATGTTTGTTCTCTTTGTCTCTGCCAGTGTACATGATGTACATACAAATGAAGGTTTTGGTTACACCCCGCTGCTCTAAGGGCTGTTGCTTGTGCATAAGTGTATGTGTGTATGTGTATGAATGTTAATCTGTGTACATGAGAAAGAGAGAGCGACAGAGAGGCGGCACCTTGCTAACTAGAGACAGGTGGTGAGAGACACTTCATCTAATCCCAAACTGGGTGTTTATTTGTCCATACCAGTGTGTGTGAGTGTCTGTTTACTTGACAGAAACATGAACTCATGCATGCATATATGCACATGTGTGTTGTGCAAGTTTGAATGTGTGTCACACACAAAATACTCCTCACCTGGACTTCAGTCATGGTACATTAATGAGAACGTACAAGTACTACTGAAGCTAATAGACCTCCTCAGACCCTTAAATAGAGCCAGTGAATTAATCCAGTTTGATTCCATAAGAAATAGAGACAGAGGCTACGGGCAAACATGCTCCTGTGGTGGAGAGAAAATTATTAGATTTGCCTAGAAAGAAACTCTGTGGGGTGAGAAGGAAAAGAAAGCAGTGACTGATCTCCAGTGGTGTGCCTAAAAGTGCCTGGGTGTTTTTGTTTGGCAGAAGAGGAGAAAAATCAACATAATGAGCCCAAACTGCCTTTGTGTCTCACTCTCTTCGTCTCTCTTCTCTCACCACCCTCCGTCTCTTTCTCCGCCTCATCCCACCACGGATCTCCGACAGCTGCTTCCGTGCAGCCAAATTAACTACTCCCCGGTTGCTTTTGGAAAGTCTGAAATAAAATAAGCATTTTGCCTCTGAGGGATGCAGTGTTATTTGGTTCCATATATGAACTCCGTTAAGAGCGTAGGTAACAGTATTTGTCCACCACAAATCTGTTGTGTAGTTTTTCCATCCCAAATCCCCCACCCAGCCCCATCCGTCACTCTGTGTCCCTATCTATTACCACCATGTGATCCTTCTGGCTCCAAATATCCGATTTACAAGTCGGCAAGAAGGGTAATATTTCAACAGGCTGTCGGCAGACGCACTGTTTAAATCACCGGCCTTATCTACCCTGTGCTCTTTCTAATATTTTTCCTCAAATATTGCATTAGAGATACGTTATCCATCCCTGCACATTCATCTTCTTCCTTTAACCGAATGTGTGTCTGCATACGAGCAGACAGATAAATGTAGTGAGTTGTGTATGTGCGTTCTGGCACATTTGAGGACAGCTTTGCCAGCCATCTTAAAGAGCGGCAGCACACTTTTTCTCTCTTTGTCATGTACAGTACTCTTGTGTGGATGTTATCATTTAGTCCTTACCAAAAACAGTCCAACTAAAAGTAGCTAAAAGAGGCACAAGGGTAAACTGAGGATATGGGGCACACACATCAGTAAATTATACATATGGATTTACAGGTTTCAATATGTATAAAAATAATACTTCCACCCAGCAGGAGTCAGAAATAGAATATCGGACTTGTTCTAACGTTGAAAAACACATTCACATATGCACACATACAGACACACACACACACACACACACACACACACACACACACACACACACACACACACACACACACACACACACACACACACACACACACACACACACACACACACACACACACACACACACACACACACACACACACACACACACACACACACACACACACACACACACACACACAGCACAATACTACATCCATCACTAGGGCCCAGGCTGACAGTTTTGTCAAAGTGAGCCGCAGGGGAGAGGAGAATGGCATTGTGGGATTGAGTCCTCCCATCGGACGCTGCTCTGACAGGAGAGAAGAAAGGGGAAAGGGAGGAAAGATGTAAGGAAAATCAGGGAATGTGTTGCACAATCCCGTCAAAGAGAGAGAGAGAGAGAGAGAGAGAGAGAGAGAGAGAGAGAGAGAGAGAGAGAGAGAGAGAGAGAGAGAGAAAGAGAAGAAAGGGCTAAGCTGCCATGGGTAGCCCATCAAAACCAGCAGCTCTCCTGCTGTAGCTTGTTTACTAAGACTAGCCTTGTGAAGGACAGACAAAGAGCATATTGCAGACCTGGCAGCATGGCCGCATCTCTCACACACACACACACACACACACACACACACACACACACACACACACACACACACACACACACACACACACACACACACACACACACACACACACACACACACACACACACACACACACACACACACACACACACACACACACACACACACACACACACACACACACACACACACACACACACACACACACACACACAAAAGACCTCCTGAGGGTCTACCAAACGGCAGCAAATCAACCAAGGCCCTGGCTAGAACACACACAGCAACAAATGTACTCAGTGACAAATGCACGTCAGATGTACAAGCACACACACACACACACACACCCCTTTAGAAGGCAGCTGCTGGTGCAGTGAATTGAGCTGTCAACTCCTCTCAAACAGGAAAGATCAGTCTACAGAGTCAGACCGAGACCTCTAAATAAACACCTTTACCACAGTGCTGAGGACCGTCCCTGCTGCTATCCACTCAGCTACAAAACTTTCTACACTGCACTTCACTCAGTGATTGCTGCCCCATCTCAGCACTAAGGTGGAAGGCAACCACAGACGCAAAAAAGAGACAGCGAAAGAGGCATTGAGACTTGCAGAAATGGCCTCCCCCAATTACAGACCGAACATTGCCACTCTATTCACTTTACTCTTCGCCTGGCTCCTGACAAACCCTGTCGTGATTCCTTCAACCAGCACTCGTTTCTCCCTGACACTCTCCAGGCTCTAATTAGGCTTGTAAATAATTATTGCAATTAAAGCCTACAATTAGGAGGACTGAAGCACTGCCATTAGTTTCACAATAAATGTCATGAACATTCTGTATAGGCACAGAGAGGAAACACAAATGCAGTGCCATTATAGAGGCAGACAGACAGTGAGAGTGAAAGAGACAGAAAGAGAGAAGGAGGGATATGACGGCAGTTGACACACTCACAGCTCTTAATTATAGAGCTGATTATTCTGGCAGGATGGCTCCTGGACTGTTCCTTTGGCTCACATTCACAAAGTGACAAAGTGTGCATGCACACATACACTACACACATATGTGAAGAGCATACACACCTAAGGCATATGTGTATACAGTATACCCGCATATAGAAGGAAGGGAAGTGGTTTTGAATTCAGCATCTAAACACAGCAAAATGATATCACTTTCTGTATATCAACCACTGAAACTGGAGCTTAATCAGAGATAAACAGCATTGTTTCTAGATAATCAGGGGCTTTAAACACGTACAAAGACAGGTTTGCTACTCAAGGTGCTTAGAGTGATGCTTTTCTGCCTAAAAAAAAAAATCACATCTATTCACTGTTCGCATTTAAAATAATGAGTTATTAGTTGTATTTATCTTGTGTAGACTTTTTCAAGTATTCCTTTGTGGTTCAACATGTAGCAAAAGTGCAGACTGCATGTAAAAAAAAAACATTTTTCTTTTTTTTCCCCCAACGGCTACGTTCGTGGGAGCAACAGCCAGCTGAATAATGGCAAACTCTGGGAGACTGCAGTCAGACAGAGACAGAGGTGTCAGAGAGTCTAAGGATCAGGTATCCTTTTCCTCATTATCTCATATTATGTCAGAGGGCCAGTGAGAGACTCCTGTGGGGGAAGGTCTACCTATGGCAGGATGTGCAGACACTCACATGATCGTAAAGCCAGACGCAAACAAACCAGCCACAGGGTCTTTCATGTGGGTCTTGAAATCCATTCACACTGGACTTGACACTATTGAGTCTATTTGGAGACGTCAGGCTCCACGGCTACACAATTTCACAGCTTGCAGAGTGCGTTACTATGTATTGACCTCTGCTGATAAAACAGGGGACTTGGGTGTGAAGGTGGGAGAGGAGGAAGGGGGTGGATGGATGAATGTATGGATGGATGGATAAGGAACGGGAGGTAAGAGGGAATTCAGGCTGGGACCTGGGTGCACAGGCTTCTATTAATTAACAGCTTGATGGGGGCTGACAGGATGTGTGCTGCTATCAAATAATGAGGTTAGGATTGGCCAATGGTTCCAGGGCACAAAACCTGATTAACACTAATCCTGGCTTAAGTCAATTAACAATGCCTGCTCAGGGACTCATGCAAATGAGGTGCCTTTGTTAGGTGGGCAAGCACAGAGGGAGCAAACAGGGCTCGACATTTAGACATGTCAAACATTGCTAGAACAGAGCTAAAAAGGGGAAGGATACTCGTATTGGTCATTGTGAGAAAGATAGATGAATAGCAGTGGTCAAGCAGATGGATGCTATAAAAACATGATTCAATGAAGGGGCGTCTCTAACCGACCTGCTGAGTGACCCCTTCAGTTTGATGAACAGAGCCAGTCAACCCTTGAACTTCCCACAACCCCTGACCTCACAATGCTAAGTACATAAACAGAAAAAAAGCACATGCATTGATTCACATGGAGCATGTATGTCAACATATGTATATCTTCATAAACCTTCCAATACATCGTATTCAGACGGGAAACAGGCCCCCATGAACATGGATATTGACTACCATGAAGAGAGATTTTCAATTTTAGTCTTTGAAGAACTTTCAAATCACATAACATTTCTTTCATTCAAATGTCATATGATACAAAATCCCTTGACTGAAAACGAAACCACAAATAGGCAGACAGCAAAATGATTGTAGTGGGGGATTGGACTGGAGATGGTGAGGATACCACCCTTTGATTTCCAAAATGAAAATAAAAGAGCAGTCAAACAGGGCTGAATCAAGAGACGCAGTGACCAAACACACAACAAAATAGAAAAAATAAAATTAGAGTAAAAAAACAGCACTAAAAACATACTCTGAAGGTAAGTTACCACCAAGTAATGAGGAGTTAGGTTAGTTTATCTACTTCAAACTACACAAGACACAAACTACGCATATACACTTATGGGCACACGCAAAGCTCAAGATTAAGGAAGCTTGACAAGTGGGTCAGGGATGAAAGTGGTTCTTCATCAGAATGAAAAGCTAAATGGCATCATCAATAACATTGGATGTGCCTATTGACAGGGGAATTTATCCTAATTTGTCCATGTGTCAATATCAAGTGAAGCTGTCAGAGAATCTAAGCCTGTGGTTCCCCCCACCACACCACACCACTTCGAAACTGCAGAGCACCTGGGTAAGGAAGCGGCCATGCGATTGATTTGCTGGCTCTCACCCCTACGGTAGGCAAACTGACCCCGCTGTCGTGCTTACATCCCAGATAAAACATCATGGCCAATCCATCAAGACCCAGTGTCTGCTCTCTGACTGATAGCGGGGCTGTCCCAGAGATGTTTGTCTGTTGTTGAGGTCTGTCTGTCAAAAAACAAATACATGCTACTAAGCTGTAGCCACAGTCCCCCCTCCCATGATAAGCCCCAGGGGGGTGGGGGTCAGTAGGGGTGGGATGCAGATGTGTGATCCAGATGTTGGCACATGGCATTACAGCTTTCTCAAGCATGAGGGAGAACCTTTATTCAGGTCACTTCTCTCATATAAACACTTTTGTAGACTTAATGGTTGCCTGGCATATATGGCACCTCCCGTGTTGTCATTTGTCCCATTAAAAAAAAAACCTTTGACCTCAGTTGAAGGCCTGAGACAGGTACAGTATATCTTTCTTAACTCACACTCATGTGGCTCAAAATCCAACCAAAGATTCAACAGGGAAATTTGGGAACATCCAGGAACTTATGAGGGAAAGAACCCTGTGGGATGCGGAAAAGTGTTTCATATTCGGAGGTAAGAGAGGAAAAAGAAAATCAGAATTCCAGTTTTTGGACCTCAGTAGTGTGAAAAACAAAAATGGGAATGGGGGAAGCGACTTGAGAAGGAGTGAGAAGAGAGTCGATTCTGCACAGATTGCTCTTTCATCCTGAAAGCTTCCTCTTGATTGTCCTCTGCGCTGTAATGGTGGGCAGTCAAGTTATTGTGACTCTTTGTCCGAGTGTCACTGATGGACAGATTGGTGAGAAACGCAGAGATAAAGGTCAACAGTCAAACCCCTTGGTCTTGTTCGCTCTCTGGCAGCTGCGAGCTAACCAGACTGCCCTGGGGGCGGACACTGGGGTCAAGAGAAGGCACGGCAACACTTGTTGAGGTAGTGGCAGTCGCCGGAAACCCATTTGCTACTCAGCCCTGACTGCAAACTAACAAACAGTGGAAGGAGGGACTTAAAAAAGGAGACACAAAGCCCTAATCTTTTGTCCCTGTGCCATTTTGACTCTGTTTGTCTGACTGTTTTGTTCTTTATTTCAGCCTGAACCTTTGCCAGACCGCTTCCCTCCCCACAAGATAAGTGTTCCTCTTCAATGAAATAGGGTTAGCAAGCATCTTAGTAAGCTCTGGAATAGATGGTTAAAATAAGAGTAAGGCTTTTAGGAAAAACACACAATAACAGCACACATACTTAAGCGTTTTAATGAGTGGCCTGGACATGAGCCAGTCCAATCTGCTTGTTGTCGAGGGTGTAAACAGTAAACCCGGGAAACAAAAGACTTTACACCAACACTGCTGCTAGTTGTCTTTTTTTAAAAGTCTGCACAGGCTGAAACACCTACAGTGCACAGTGGAAGTCCTGGCTATACGCCATCATGAGCTCCATGGCCATTAACACATGAAATCCGAATGTCATACACACCAAAGTCCTGCATAATGATGAGCCTGAAGAATGTCAGCTAATCTAAGCCTGGACAAGGTGTGAATGAATCCTATTTCCTCCTGTCTTGATAACCACTGAACCCATTCCCTCCCAATCTAAACCACACCAGCCAAACAAAGGTTCTGGGGGATAAGGAGATGGAGGGAGGAGGACCAGAAAACTCCGGGGTGGGGGGGATGGGGTCAGGTTGAGAAGAGTCCTTGTACAAAAAAAAGAAAGAATCCATGCATGGATTTCAAATTTCACAGCTGAGCTCCTGGAAGAAATTGCCAGGCTTGAGAAAAAAAAGGACTTCTTTTCTTTTCTGATAATCTGTGAGCTGTAATGTTGCCGTTCCATACATGGAGCCGAGTAAGGGAGGAAGGATGGTGTACGAGGACTAGAGGATGAGGAGGGTTTAATGTTTGCTAAAGAGCCCAAAGTGTATTGGAGAGTGACAGCAGCACATGGCTGAACGCCTCCATAGGGGGAGGACTGTGTGTCTTTCCATGAAAGACGAGTCTGTTTTACAAGCCAGCTCAGTATTCCTCAGTTGGTCATGCTAGTGAGAATTTCACACTTATCCTCATAAAGAGATGGCAATTAAGACAGCCACTATTTCACTGTGAACACTATTAAGTCTGTTAAGGTTCACGTGTCACAGCTGTAAAACCTTACAAAAAACATTCAGTTCCATTACAAAGTCAACACCTGCCTCTTTTCTTGAGATTTGATTTTAATGGGATTTCTCCTTTTTTTCCCCCACTTTTCTTTTATTAAGGTGTTTTCAAAAACCTTTTCGGGGAGAACTAAGACCACGCCACAGGTATCACTTCAAAACCCTTTCAGATGTTAAATCTTGATTATTCCCATGAATAA